>NW_020194095.1:0-63932 GCF_002847045.1 Aspergillus candidus | reverse complement strand
CCCCGTTCTGCCATCTCTTCCCCGCAAGTCTTATCCACATGTATATCTTACTTCACTCAACTTAACCTCAATCAAATCACTTCAATCTCCTAGCAACCCAATTCCCAATTCAATTTGCAAAAAGACAGATTTGGAAATGCCCTTAGACACAATATATCTGACCCGCCATGGCGTATGTCATCAACCAATCCCTTACAGCCCTACAACCCACTCTCCAATTGCTCCCTGCATCCCCGGTTTTATACCATCCATAACTAACCCATGAATACGCATACAGCACCGCCTAAACTGGACAATCAACTACCAAACCGGCGAATACAAATCGCAATTCCCAACGCCGACAGGAAACCCCGCGGACCCGACCCTCACGTCGCACGGCGTGCGGCAGTCGCGCGAGCTGGCGGACCATTTGGTTAGTGAGAGGGTCGTGCCGAAGCCGTTTCGCGTTTATAGTAGTCCGTTTTATCGGTGTTTGCAGACTATTCAGCCGGGGGTGGAGGCGTTGAAGGTGAGGATAGGGAAGGATGGGAGTGGGATTGATGAGGGGGCGGTGTTGGATGTTAGGGTTGAGAATGGGGTTGGGTTAGTATTTACTTCTCCCTCTTTCCCTTACCTCTCTTCGTCGCAGACGAACATCAAAAGAAATGAAACAGACGAAAAGGAAACGGGAAGTCCAAAGCTAACACAAGTATAAAAAAAAAAAACAGAGAATGGTTCGGGCCAACCTCCTTCTTCCACCACCCATCACCCTCCACGCTCTCGACCCTCAAAACGCACTTCCCAACCATCCTCCCAGACACAGACACAATACCCCCCCAGCAACAACCAAACGTGATCCCCTCCACCCGCGGCGAAACCATCGCCCAGCTCCACGACCGCCTCGCAACAGCCCTATCGTCCATAATCGCCGACGTCGACGCCGAGGTAGCCGCCCACGAGCAAGCCACCGGCTCGCACTCCAGCAAAGCCATCCTCATCTGCTCGCACGCAGCGCCTCTCATCGCTATCGGCCGTGCCTTGACCGGTAACATGCCTGATGATCCGGACGTGGAGGACTTCAATGTTTTTACGGCTGGGTTGAGTACTTTTCGGCGGAGGATGCCCTCGCCTGTCGAGGGTGCACACGGCAGTGGTAATAGCGGAAGCAACACATCCTCCCTCGCACCAGGAACAAAACTCACCAAAGACACAATCACGGTCCCGCAATGGCGAGGCGGCCGTGGTGTCGGCGGGGGGTGGGACTGTATCGCGAATGGGGACTGCAGTTTTCTGAGCGAGGGTGCTGAACGGGGGTGGTATGTTTTTTTTCTCTATTTCTCACCCTCCTTTCATCCTTTCTTCCTTCTTACGTTTTTTCTTTCTTTCTTTCGCCTACCTCGTTCATTCCGTCCTACCACGTTCACTCCTCCTACAACACCAATAACGATACTGATTCAAATACGATAGGCACTTCTGCGGCGAAGAATCCTTCGATACAGGACCGATGGCTCCACCTTCTGCGTTCCCGACTTCGGGTCGGGATTCCTCCATTGAGGCGTCTAGGACGGGGACAAAGCTTTGATTGGTATTGGTCCATCTTGTTATATCTGAGGTTACTAGTATATAGACTGGATAGACTAGGTCGGTGGCAAGGCAGGTAGACTCCCTGGTTTGGAGACCTGCGGATTGATAGATAGATGGACAGACAGACAGACAGACAGACAGATATGTAAATAGGCAGATACATATATACATACATAGAAAGATACCGACGGGCCAAGTATAGAGATGAATACCCTTCGTTGGTTTTACAATCTGTCCTCTGTGTAGCTGTTCTCGACAAGAGTGTTCGGGACTCTTTCGAGGGGTGGTGTGAATATACACCAGCAAGGTAGGTCTGTCTACCTACCTAGTGACTTGGTGAAGTAGGATAGATAGTATGTACCAAGTAGTGCATTCATGCTATCATCATTGCCCTCACGCTTTGTATTCACTAACACTCAAGTTCAATTCGCTTAAACGCCAACAAATCTCAAATCTTATGTACACTGACAACTACAGACATAGATACAAATCGAATCGTCACCAAGTGAAGCCAAGCCAAGCCAAGCCAAGCCAACGACGAGAGGGATCGATCAAGATCCAGAGGCTACAGAGATGACCGGAAAATAAGATGACAAAAAAAAAAGAAGCAAATAAAAAAAAGGCGAGCGTGGAACAGGAGATAGGGATAATCCAATCTTCTCCGTCTTTCAAATGTCCGAGTCTGACTCCCGTCTAGAGTGTCTAGAGTAGAGCTTGAAATAGAACTGAAACAAACTAGAGATAGACCTAGCGGGTGGAAATCCAATTGTTCGATGTTTGTAGGGGGTATCATGTATTGCGGAAGGGAAAGGGCATAACTATTCATTGTGTAGGTGGGGTTCAGCGCGAGCGGCTTCAACTGGTGGATGGTCGTTGGGGGCGTTTCCCGGAGGATGGTTTTCAGCTCCGGGTGCAGATTGACTTCCCCCATCCGGATTTTGTTCCTGCCCGGGCTCTTGTTCACGGTTCGAATCGGCCTCCTGGCGACGGGCGTCCTCTTCTGCCCTGAGGCGCTCTTCATTCCGAGCAGCTTCCGCTGCCTGGCGGACTGCTACCTGCCGTTCTCCCACGCCGGGAACGAGACTGGCTAGGAATAACGCGGCGGAGCGCTCGAATCGACGCACGCCGCTGACAAAGTCGGCGAGGCTGACGCCGGCAATTCTGGTAACCCGGTTGTCTGCGTTCGGCGCACCAGCCGCGTGTGTGTTGGGTGGATGTTCATTTTCTAAAGGATGGGCCAGTCCCTCCAGGTGCTCCTGCAACGGCGTGACCAGGGTGCGGTACACTTGTTGGGGAATGGTGGTGTCGGATAATAGCGCGACCAGGATGGCCGTGGCCACGTAGATCGCCCGTGTCCAGGTACCCGGCTCGCTGAGCATGTAGCAGAAGAAATACAGACGGACGAACAGCCACATGCGTCGGACGTAGCGTGCCACGCCCATCTGGTCGTTGTTTCCGGCCCGCTGGTTGATCAAGGCCTGGCGGACGGCATTCTCCATGACCATGGCGTTCGGGTTCAGGTTCGCGGGGTTCGGGTTGGGGTCCGGGTTGGCTGTCGGCACGTTGGGCAGCGGGGTGGTGGTCGGGGTGGGCTGCGGGATCTGTCCTGCGCGGAAGGCGGCCATCGACGTCGGGATGATCTGTGTTTCCGGGGACGCCACGAGCGCTTGATACCCGTCTGGGGAAGTCAACAGATACACGGGAGCCCTTTCATGACTGCGTTCGGCCACGTTCGTGGCGGTTGGTCCGCTCCCACGGCTGAGGCGAAGGGTGTCGGCACGACGGTAGATGATGGAGAGACGATCGAGGAGATGCTCGATTTCGCCATTGCGCGGCATTAGGGGATTCTGGGTCTGCTCATCCAGGCATTCCAGAAGCTGAGTACGGGCAGCGATAGTCGTCTCCAGCGATGGGATCAGTCCTTCCCCGAACTCTGCTTCCATCTGCTCTATGCGAGGCCGGACGGTGGCCAGAACACGGTTGACTTGTTCAGCGCGCTGCGCATGTGTCCCGGAGATTACCAGTCTCGGCATGTTCGAGGCATTCGCTGCGGACAACGAGTGTGGGTGCCATTGGTGCCAGGGCACTGGAGAAACGGGGCTTGCGAGCTCCCGAGAAAGGTGAGTGGGTCTTGGTCGCGCTCCTTCTCTTGCGTTGAGCTGTTCGCGTATGATCTCAATGTTGCGGCGAAGTGCATGTCCCAGCTCGGCCTCATTGACGGTCAGAGGAGCCTGCTGGCCTCTCAGTCGCAAGCCTTGTTCAAACTGCGGGGGACGGCCGGGCAACGCGGTAGTCTGGGGAACCGATGAGGCTCCGTTCGGGATCAGTGATTCGGCGCCTGTGGCCGCAAGAGGATTGGGTGGAGGGGCCGGGGGCAAGACGAGGTGGATCGAGTGCTGTGAACCCTGAATAGACACTTGTCAGTCGCATGTATCGTAGGCGGACGGATTATCCTTACCTCCTCTGGCTCCAGAATCGACTGCAAGGTCAAGCCAATATCGACAACCGGTCTACCGCTGTAAATCAGGCGCTGCGATTCCGGGACGGGATTTCCGGGGATTTTCGCCTGGATGAGGCGCTTCAACTCCGCGATGGAGGTGGATGCGGCAAGGTTGTTGAAGCTGAATCGGCCAGGAGGAGGGAGCGAAGGACACAGGACATGCAGCGTGAAGCCCAGGGGATTATTAGCTCCAGGGTCTCCGGCTGCATGGGGCGAATTCGCCGTAGGTTCAACCATAGAAGGCATTCTCGTTTGGACGCTTGCTTGTTTGGTCTAGTCTAGCAACGACCCATAGTATGCAGTGTGGCAACACGCGGGACCGATGATTTGACGGACGTTAGTAGATAAGAGAAAGAAAAACGAATGTGACCGCTGAGATCAAACAGATGAGCGTCTAGTCAGATTGGCCAAATGACTCTAATCACTGTCTAGATAAGGTAGGTAGGTTGCTGGGGGGCTGGCTCTGAAGCGGTTGGGTGTCCTCTTCCGTAACGGGAGGATGCGCCGGCCCAACCCCGGGATTTCCACCTGGATGAAGTGAGCAGAAGTCCCACGATAGAGACAGCAGTGGGGAACAGTGGAAAACAAAAGATGGGAAGAGACAAGGATAAGAAGAAACGATGAGAGGAAACAACAACAAGACAGAGAGAGAGCGAGAAGTAATCAGGATAAACGACAGGCCAATCATGAGCCGTGAAGGCGGTGTGCTGTTCTGCTGATTATTATAGGCGGTCAGAACGGGCGGTGAGGAGTTCGCGATATCATCTTGTTTGACTTTCTCTTTTCACTCTTTCCTTAGTTTTTATATGTCTATATATCTAGAAATACATATCTCCATGCCTATCTATAGTCTAATCTCTATTGCAGATGATGGTGCAAAGTGATCAAAGAATGACATGTATGGACCAAGTAAGAGAGAATCGGAAACTTGATCGATTCATCCACGATGGATTCCTGGTCGTATGCAGGGTCTATGTCAGGTTAGACCGATTCCCAGAGTAAGGCAGAGCGCATGGGCTGTAGCTACAATTTTTCAATCGACACTCAGCGGAACAAAGAAGCATCTCTGCTGTTCTCATGGATCTGGTTGATATCCCGCCAGCACGTGATATCGCGGAGGGACGCGCCGCCCAACGAACCCACCTAAGCTCCTTCCATCTATCAGATCGACAACCAATCGACAGACCCAGAGCTTCAAACACTTGGAGCCACCCGATAAAGCTCTCAACAATGCCAACATAATACACAGCCCTTTCAAAGCAAACAATACCATAACCCTCCACCATGCCCCGTCACCAACACCATCTCTTCCGCCGTCAACAACAGCAACCCCCCGCGACGACGCCCTCCGTCCGCGGCGACTCCCCCCATCCGCGTCCCCCGCGCGCCCACCTCGGCCATGCCTCCGCCCACCTGCAGTTCCAGACGCCTCCGTCTCAGGCAATCCCCCAGCTTCATCCGTCGTCCGGGGCCTTCGAGGCTTCAGACCGCGACCCCGTCTACCCCAATGTCGCGGCGCAGGCGGCAATCTTCTCCATGTTTGGACGGGGTGTCCCTAGTCGGCACTTACAGCCGGGGGCCGTAATGGACGAGGGACAATTCGAGGACGAAGAAGAGGAGGAGGAGGAGGAGGAGATGGGGGAGGACACGATCAATGGATATCACAGGGACTTTGATGTGGATGCCGAGGGGAACGTGGTCGATGCGTCAGAAGAAGAGATGGAAGGGATGGTAGGGGACGATATAGAGGAAGAAGAGGATTTTGTCGAGGAGGACGAGATGATGCATGATCGAGGTATATATGCACTATTCGCAGGTCCCCATCAAACGAGAACAAGACGAACACTAACAACACCGGATCGATAACAGAAAAATCACCCTCCCCCCTCCCAGCCAATTTGCGCGAAATCTCCTCCCTAGCATCTTGGACCGTCTCAACACACAAACCCGGCTGTGGCGTATCCGCACTGCGCAACCCGTCCCCCTCACAATACTGGCAATCCGACGGGCCCCAACCCCACACCCTCACCCTACACTTCTTCAAGCTCGTCGCGGTGGTCAAAATCCGCGTCTACCTCGACTTCGACATGGACGAAAGCTACACACCCACCAAGATGAACTTCCTAGCCGGCATGGGCGGCAACGACCTCGTCGAGTTCGCAACCTGGGAAGGCGAAGGCCCCTGCGGCTGGGTCGACGTGCCTCTCGAAGGCGTCGGCGGCCGCAGCGAAGGCTGGGTGCGCAAGAAGCGCCGACGGCGTCATCCAACAACCACCAAACCCCACAAACCAACAACCGACCACAACCGGCGCCATCGCGGGCCCACATCCTCTAAAGCCTGGCCCGACTACATATTCTCCGACGCAGACAACCCCGTCGAATACGACATGGACGCCTACGAAGACGACGCGGACGAAACCGCCGACGAAGACGACGAAGACGACCCCTACGCAGGCAACGTTCTCAAAGCCATGGTCCTACAAATGCGCATCATGGAGAACCACCAGAACGGGAAAGACACCCACGTGCGCGGATTCCAGGTCTTCGCCCGCGACGACGACCGTCGGCGGATGGGCAACGCCCCGTCTGCGTCTGCTGACGGCCGCGTGCGCAGACATAGTGCGCGCCGCTCGCTCAGAGGGAGTACCCAGGATGATGGGCTCGATGGGCGGAGTGGTGGCGCTGATGTTGATCGGGGGAAGGTCTCTGGGTTGGAGGAGCCGGAGTGGATGGGGGAGCCTGTTATTCGGTAGTATTTTGTCTTGTGGGGGGTGGGGGTTTGTTTTGTTCTAGGGATAATGTTGTTGTTCGGAGTTAAGTTGAGAATTCAGATACCCATGGTTTATTCATTGCCTTGCTATACTCACACCTTCTAGTTCCATCCCAGCTACATATTTATCTGGTCTATGTACGGTCGTACATCTCACATCATCGCATACTAAGCGAATAAAAGAAAACAAAACCTCAAAATCTATTCATCCATGCATTGTTTTATTATTATTCATTTAATAAATTTCATCAAGAACCCGAAAAGGAAAAGAAGAGGAAGTTCAAAAAGAATTACTTCAACAACTTCTCCAACTCAGCAGCAACAGCATCACCGACCTGCGCGGTGGTTGCCTTGCCGCCGATATCGCCGGTCTTGACACCGGATTCGATCACGTTGCTGACGGCCTTCTCGATGGCGCGGGCTTCGTCGAACAGGCCGAAGGAGTACTGCATCATCATGGCGATGGAGAGGATGGCTGCGACGGGGTTGACGATGCCACGGCCGGCGATGTCGGGGGCGGAGCCTTTTATTCAGTTTGATTAGGGTTGTGATTCATTTGCATATTATGAGGGGGGAATAAGAGAAGGGAAAGAATATAGGGTAGAAAAGGAAGGGAAAACATACCGTGGATAGGCTCATAAATACCATTCACCCTGCTCTTACCGTCAGGGATGCCGCTCAGACTAGCAGAGGGCAGCAGACCCAGCGAGCCGGGGATAACACTCGCTTCGTCACTGATGATATCACCGAACAGGTTGCTCGTGACAACGATGCCGTTCAGCTTGCGCGGGTCCTTGACCATGATCATAGCAGCGGAGTCGATGAGCTGGTGTCCGATCTGCAGCTGAGGGAACTCCTTCTCCATGACCTCGGTGACGACCTTGCGCCACAGACGGCTGGTAGCCAGCACGTTGGCCTTGTCGAGACTCCAGACGGGCAGGGGCGGGTTGTGCTGCAGGGCCAGGTGCGCGGCCAGACGGATGATGCGCTCGATCTCGACCCGCGAGTAAGGCTCCGTGTCCATAGCGAATCCGCTGCCGTCGTCCTCCTTGCGCTCGCCGAAGTAGATACCGCCCGTCAGCTCGCGGATGATGTTGAAATCGACGCCCCGGCAGACGTCGGCCCGCAACGGAGAGCTATCGACCAGGGAGGGAGCGGCGAAGTTGCATGGTCGCAGGTTGCCGAAGGTGCCCATCTCTTTGCGGAGCTTCAGGATGCCCTGCTCTGGGCGGACAGCGCCCGTGCCCCATTTCTGTTCCCTGTTAGCATCTTTCCTGTTTCTTTTCCCTCTCGATCTCTCCAATATGGTGCACACGTACCGGTCCACCAATGGCACCCAAGAGAACGGCGTCGGCGTTCTTAGCGGCGGTGAGGGCTTCGTCCGTCAATGGCGATCCAGTGGCATCGATCGAAGCCTGTACAGTCTTGTGTAAGTGTACGGTCACATTGAAGCATTTTCAGGAAGGAATGTCAAGCACTTACACCACCGAGCAGATGATCCTGGAGGTTGAACGACACACCCTCACGGGCCTTCTCAACCACGCGGAGAACCTTTATGATAATTAATTTATGAGCCCTCCCTGGCTTTGTAACCAATACGATACTCCATTCATACCTTAACAGCCTCCGCGGTCACCTATCACCAGAGTCAGGTCAGTACGTGCTCCTCGCATCAGAACTCAACAGTGTGGTGGGGCCATACCTCAGGACCGCAGTGATCACCACCGAAGACGACAACATTGTAGGGGGCCATGATGGTCAAGAGTTATCGGGAGATGAGCAGAAAACAAGAATGAATCAATAGATATCGCAAACAGAAAGACCGAATGAATCAGGGAATAAATATCGAAGTGAAATAAATGGCGGGGTGTCCGAAGCTCCGATCAGTTTCCCCCCACGCCGCCGACACCGGAGAGCGCTGGTTACTAAGCTCAAGCATTGTTATCATCATTGGTCACATTCCATCAGGGAGTCTCCACGTCCCCTGCCAAAATAAAACTACATACTGTTTCCTACTCTTATACACAAGGATCCGAAGACAACAGGGAAGAAGTAGCAGCAGGAGCAAAAAGGAAAAATAACAACAAAAATTAAAAAGAGAGAAATAACCATGCCAGAAAATAAATCTAATCACAAGAAGTATCAAGAGGTAAAAGTAAAGAAAATAAAAGATATAAAAGATTGGAAATAAGAAGACAGAGAAAAAAAAAAGTAGAGAAAAGAAAAGTATACTAAAAATCCATACTCGAAAAGGGTCAGGGACGGTCCGAACGAACACAGCCGCCCAAGTCTTCCCACCAGATCCGATACCCTCTGGATCTGCAGGAGAAAAGCGAAAAAAAGACAAGGGCTGCTCACGATCCCCAGAAATCAGCCAGAGCACCAAAACCATGCACAGAGAAGATGATACGGTCAAAGAAAGAACGTGGGCGTCAATCACGGGATGCCCTGTCCGGATCAACAGCCCCAAGGAAAGGCAAGACCAATCCACCGGACCGGTCGTCCAGCTCAGTTCTTCTTCCCCTGGCGGGCCGCCCGACGGTTGGCGACGTCGCCCTCCACCAGCCACTTGCTGGCTTTGACCATCTGCACGACGTTGATGAACTGCTTCAGCGCCATGATGGGAGCGGAAACACCGGTGATCACCCACGGCCAGAAGCTGTCGATCTTGTTGGCGCGGGCCAGCTCCAGCGCTCCGGCGCTCCAGGGGTTGTCAGAGCCCTGCACGGGCTGGAGCAGGGATGGGGAGAGCATCGGCGACGAGAAGGACAGGAGGTAGAGGCCGATGAAGAAGATCTCGTTGGCAGCGCAGCAGATGAACAGCACAGTCTAGGAAATGGGTCAGCATCGAAGATGTCGTGTTGAGCGAGTGTTCCGCGCCGTCGAACGCACCTTGCTATGGTAGTACCAGTACAGGACCCAGCTGCGAGTGGCCTCGACGTTCTTGTGGCTCTGGCCGGACCCCCCCATGCTGAGGGTGGCGTACATGTGCATGTAGTGGCTCGCCATGTCCAAAGAGATCAGACCCTGGAAGACGATCGCCCAGCGCGGCCAGGCGGAGCTCAAGAAGACCAGGAGGCACGCGGTCGTGCAGCGGTCTGTTACCATGTCCAAGACGGCACCGTACGTGGTAGACTGTTTAAAGTACCGAGCGGCATATCCGTCCAACGCATCCAGCAGACACGAGACACTGTAGAGGATGGAGCAAGTCCGAGGATGGAGGGGCATGTAATAAAGCGACGCAATGGCGAGGACGATTCGGAAGTAGCCTAGTCCCAGTCAGAGGGTCATTGCGAGTCGGCAGGGAGGGGTAAGACAGAGAGCAGGAAGCTCGTACCGATGAGATTCGGAGCAAACAAAAACACGTTTTCTTTCTCCTCCTCGCTCTGCGCGACGTCGCTCTTCAGTGGCTGTTGCACCGAGCCATTACTGGACAGCAACTCATCGGCCTGGGCGGCCTGCGGTTCCGTTGTTCGCGAACTCATTATATCTAATATGCGGGTGATGTAGTGGGAAGGGAAGTTTTTGTTGAGGAGAGAGATCAGAGAAATGAGTGTACGGTGAACCGAAAACCAGCGGAGTCGTCACGGAGGTTGGTTGGGTGGGAACAGGAGGTCGTTCCGAAGGTTCCACGGGGTGCCGAGCGCGTTGTCTGTTCAAAATGAATGTGTGGTGGCCTAGAAAGTCAGGTGTACAGGACTCGTCAGCAAAATCAGATCGGGGATCTCCTCAAGCTGCGATGGTCTTACAGCGTCAAAGGAGTGATAACTATTGCCACCGAGATGTGTGTCTTGAAGCAAATGCACTTACACGTAGATGCCTCGTGCCAAACCTTCCAGAAACGCCCTAATTTTTTTTCCGGGCCCGAGCTTCGATCGACAGGGATTGGGAGGGAACGCAGACGGCAGCTCGACGTGGGAGATCTGCCAGATCAGGGGAACCAGAACAGTGGGAAGATGGATGAGATCAAGGAGATCCCTGGATGGAACGATTTAGGATTCGATGTGTCGTCAGGGGAAAACCGGGGAAAGATTGATTGTTATTTGGCCATGTGTTGAGGGAGGGTTGGCGATAAGGTTGATATGATAAGCAAGGCCAACTTCCCCTTTTAATGCAGGATCCTCCTTAGCCGTAGTTGGTTCAATCCACCAGTCTGGGTGCAGGGGACAGAATGACGGTGAGGAAGAAGGTGAAGAAATAGGGGATACCAAATGGATTTGAGGTGGGATGACCACAGCCCCGTGGTGGCCATCACGGAACTATCAGGTGATATGAGGTCGTCATTGGCTGGCAACCTCAGGCTGACGGTGACGAACCTCAGGCATCAAAAATGACTGAACACTGGCTGTTTTCGGCGACCAGTTACATTGCCATATATTACATATTGGTATAGCCGTGGAGTCACATCAGTAGGTGGTTATAGAAATATTGCATAGGTGGTGCAGGAAGAGATCCCTAATCTGGAGGCAGAATTCAAATCCAACATCGATGATATAATAGTAATATACATGTATATTTGTTTTTATTTACTAGGCCTAGATCTCGATATCAAGTAAGAAAATTATGATTTTTTGTATAGATGGTTCCTTAACCTGGCCTACCCTACTGATCACCCACTCTTAGCGGTCATACCTAGCCTAGTACCCTGCTCATGTTCCGCCCTAGTTGTTGCCAAAATTGCAAACGAATACCTCGCGCAACCAACATCATAATATCCACCTTTGTCACCATCCTTATCACACGGCTCGTATATGGACTGCATGAGTGACTCGCAGGTGTTCTTGTCATCCTTCCCCAAAGGAAACTGAACATCAAGCTCCGTGACCTCGCTCTTGCAATTCTCTTGCCACGACACCGAGTACTCGTAGGCGTTCTTATCCCTCGTTTCATCCACGTTGGTTTTCTCAATCGTCTTATCGCCGGCTTTGATCTTCTTGCCTGCCGTCGACTTGCAGAACTCCGCGCCCCACTTTTCCTGGAGCTCACTGTTTACCTTGCCGCCGGAGACCGCACTGATGTCTTTGGGGCCCAAGCAGGTGTGTTTCACATCGAGTCCGCTCGGATCTTTGGATCCGTCTGTGATCTTGAGGCTGTACTCGTCGCCGCATTTGAAGGTCGCTTTGGCTTCGGGCTTGATGGAGTGGCTGTCGTATCCGGAGCCTGTAGGGCCTTGTTAGATGACAATCCTGGAGTGTGAACGATATCTGTGTGAGGTGGTTGAGCTGAGTCCTTACATATCATATCGTGCACAGTTTCCTTGCACTCAGACCAACATTTGTTTCCGGCCTTGTAGTTGAACTTGAAGGTGTACTGTTCCCACTTGAGCTCCTTGCTCGTGTCCTTGGATTTCTTGTCCAATTTGTCACAGTACTGGTCAGCCAATTCGTATGCTTGTTTTCTCGAGATTGGAAGGGCGTCGCTGTAGGTGCCGCTGCACTTGGTCTCTGGCTTTTGTTTATATTTGTCGGGGTTGTCATAAATATCCTTCAGCTTTTTGAGCTTGTCCAGCCCCTGCTTCATCTTGTTGATATCTCTTTGCTGCGGCGGGCCAGCTTTGGCAACAAATGCGCATTTGCATCCACGGAACTTTCCCTATCCAGGCGGTCAGCGTGGGGGAGCGCAGATCAGGCTCATGGACATATCACAAACCTCTTTACAGGTCTCATCATCTTCACTCTTGCACTCATCCTCTTCGCAGAGAACGATTTCGTTTTTCTCGGGGTCTGGGCAGTTTTCGCTGCACTTGCAATCAGCTTGAGGACCCTATATCATAGTCAGTCATGACTTCCCCACGCCACATATCCACTGGAACTCACCGTGGTGCACTTTCCATCCTCCCCTAGACATATCTCATTTTTACACTGGGGCACATCGTCGCTATCATCATCAGGACATTCATCCCGACACGGACAGCCGGCCCGGGGCCCTTCAGTGCACCACCCTGACTTGTCTTTGCAATCCTTGCACCACGTGTCGGTGAAGTCCTCCGGGCAGCTGTCTTGGTCGTGGGGATTAGGCACCCCCTCGGGAGGAAAAGAGAAACCGGGCGGGGGAGGAGGGAATGGGATTATGAGAGGCACTTTGCCATTGCCGTCGCTGATGTCACTGTTAATAAGGCTTTCCCTTGCACCCACCAGCAGAAAGTAACATACCCCTTGTTCTCCCCACATCTGCAATATTGCGGTGCTGCAAGAACCCATTGACCATGCGATTTCGATGTTCGATATATCGGGCGCGCACAATAGCCCTTTTTCCTCTTGTGCTCGCCTCCACATAACTTGTCATCGCATCTCCATGGTTCTTCGTTGACGTCCTCACGGCAATAGTATGCAGCGGAGTAATGGTCAATCTTCGCGCAGACCCTGGAGGTCAAAGTGAGAAAGCCCAAGACAAAGAGAAACAGACGAAGCATGGTGAGCGAACTGGCAGAAGTGAAAGAAAAGAACCGGTGGATGGAGATATCTCGACTCCGAGTTCCAATACCGCATCTTATAGAATCCTGAACGCTCTCGACAAGCTGCCTTCAAAACATCCAATTCCCTCCAAAGTGCCGTGCTATAGTTGGATATCCGCAAGGCATACTCGCTACGGGAGACTAGGGTTGAATCTTGCACCATGCCATGGCCAGCAAACATTGAAGCCAAGCAGACATGATATTTTCTTGGACCCCACGTTGCAACAGGGGTTATGAATCCCTGTATATGCTTGGAGGCGCAGGCGGGAACGGTGGGGGCCCCGAGGGACCATTTCCTTTATGCGGATGGAAGCGGGGCCGTTTTTGCATCTCTATTCAGACACTAAGTTTCGACAGGGATGATCCATCCAGTAACCAGAACCCAACAATTTTTTAGGGTCAGGCTCAATAGTTCCTGGGGCTGAGTGCACTTGAAAGTGCTAGTGGGATAAGTCTAGATTCAACTTGAGACCCCGAAGCCATGAGGAGTCGTGTTGAACTAGGTCAAAGATATCACTTTGTTGCAGGATTCTCCTATGGTAATTATAGATGCAATTTGGGGCGGAGGCGTGATGGCATAGGCTCGTAGTCTGCACTTGACGAGAACCGATCAACTAAGCGAATGAGACTGGCCCAGGAGCAGCTCGTCAAATACTTTTAAAAGGACCTCAGTAAACCCGTGGAATCTCATATGCTTTTTTGTCTTGTTTTTTTTTTTTTTTTTCTTACCATCTTCCAGTGTCTTCAGTTAACCAACGCCTGTTGTTTGCAAGCATACCAACCATGCAGGTCAAGTCCGCCTTCTCCGCCTTGGTCTTTTGCGCTATTCTCACCCCGACCTGGGCTGGGTGGTCAATCGACAGATCGTGTGGTCGTAAGTTGGGTTGTTCAAGTTTCGCATTCAGAGTCCCGCTAAGTTTAAGATTAGCTGTCACAGGCAACATTGAAAAGGCCATAAAGAACATCATGAAGTGGCCAGCAGAGGTCACCAAGTCTCTAGGGAAAGACAAAGATGTCAATGAATTCGCAGCACGTTTGTTCAACACGGCAGACTTCGAGTACGTCAAAGGTAGGATTGACATCTTACCCACGGTATCCATCCCTACTGATCACGCCGTTTGTTCCCCAGATATTATTTCGAAGATTGGCGCTCAAAGCGCCATGGGCAACAGCCAGGTCGATGATCCGGTGAGCCTCTTCTCTCTTCATAGGCCTATCATCGTTGTGTTAATTGAGGATATAACTACAGATAATCTATTGCACGCAGGACCGACTTGAGGAAAGGATTCGGGCTTCAAACCAGGAAAAGTATTATTACGACACCTTAGGTAAATTCACTGTCGACAAGGATACATACGAGGGTTGCGAGGACAAAGATACTTTTGGCTATACGACCGCTTTTTGGGAAAAGACCAAATCAGGGAAAGGCCAGACAACTATGCAACTATGTCCCAAATATCTCAAGGATATTGGCCAGACACCGATACTCGACGGCAAAGGCAAGCCGCAGAACAAGAAACTGCACGATAGCTACGAAAAGTTGAAAATGATGCACGGAACTGATATTCACATCAACGACTTTGCGGGTCTTGAGCTCACGCTTTTCCATGAGGTACGTTCAACATCTACAATGGAAAAGGACAGCTTGCTGTGATATATATCATCCGGTCATTCTAACGAGGGGTGCGCAGTTTGTCCACACGCCCAAGGTCAGGCCAAAGCCGCAAATTATGGATCATGGATACTTCTGGAATGATGCGACGGGGCTATCCAAAGACAAAGCCCTTGATAATGCCGAGTCTTATGCGCTTCTAGCTCTCGGTAAGTATCAAAAAAGGATATGGACATACTATAAAAGAAAGACAGGCTGACAAAAAGACCTAGGGACTTGGCTCATCAACCAAAGAGCGGCCCATATTCAAAGTGACGGTACGATAGAGTGGCTGGAAGATGAATTGGCGATGAAGAAACGCACTGCGCAGCCTTGGACTGCCTGAACTGCCTATTTAGTGTGTTGTGATTTGATAATGGGCTTATATAGTAATGGCTTGTACGTTTAGATGGAGGCTTACAATTGAATGCCATATAACTACTCGAAATGCCTTTCTCTGGATCGCATGAGAACATCTATCTATCTTCTAGAAATAATTACACCAAAGCAACCAGTGTTCGTCTGTCTACTTCAAAATCACGACGTCTGTAGACTGCTATAATATGGCTCCACATTACCCTCGTTCTTTCTTTCTTTCTTCTTCCTTTCCTCCACAGAAACAAAGCCAACAGTAGCAAAAAGAGAAGATAACATCAGGGCAGCGACTGTCAGGCAATATTACTCCCTCTGACAACCATGCCACAGAATCACTCTCACATCCTACCCTCTGCTCTAACCAGATACAGCCAGTCCACCGGGTGTACTTACACAACTATATTCCCCAAGGCACACAGAGCTCCATAGTCAGAAAGCTAGCGAGATTTCTCCAAGGCTGGAGGAGGGACGGGGACGCCATTTGCCGGGAAGCAGCCGTCGCAGAACCCCAAGATTAGCTTACGGCCCCCACTGCGATTCTCGTATTCCCCCACTCAGAAAAAGGGGGGAAGAAAAAGAAAGAGAGAAAATAAACATCGGATTGACACCGACGCGGGGGAGACATATGGCCAGCCAAGATCTTCGGCATTTTAGAGAAGTTCCGGGCCCAGCAGGCACACCACACCTTCGCGAGGCTATGCAGGTAGTGGGAGCTGTGGTGGTGGCAGTGGATTAGTACAGGGCATGTGTGTGCTTCTTCATATTTACATTTGGATTATTATTCCCTTTTTCCTGCATATGCAGATTTTTATAGGGAGGTAGTAGCCCAGCTCGTGACTCTATGCCTGTTTGGCTAGTAGTTACGTGGGCAGTGTCTTTTCTGACAGAGTGCATCGTTTGAAGTGAAAAGTCTGGATTTAGCATAAGACGCAAAGATACCACTCAGCTACAAAAGATATCTAGACACTCCTGAGCTCTGTGGGTATCTTTTTATGTACTATCTTATTTCTGACATACTCTCATAGATATTACAGATTTTTTATGACTGTCATATCTGAATCTTCACATACCAGTAGCTATACACTAGGCTCATTCTTTTAGACTAATCTACGGCACACTTAGGTCCCCTATATCTTAAATTTACAGGAAGTAAATATTCTTACTAGGTTTTAAACCTGTAATCTCAGGATAATAGAAAGAGTTTAACATGCTAGCAAAGTGCTATCAGGTTCATAACTAATATGAAGAATACCACTCAGCTACCAAAGATATCTAGAGACTTCTGAGCTCTGTTGGTACCCTCATATAGCTATCTTATATGGCGACAGCATAATTGTCCCCACAGAGTTCAACAACCCGAAGGAGCCGCTAATTGCTCCTCAAATATACTTTTATCGATATTAGGTTTTTTCAAGCTGGAAATGACCCGCTACCTTGGACGAATAAGTGTTATAACATCTTTTATAGTCGAATGATATGGGCTTTTCCTGTACCACAGGTGAGTACCGGCACCTCGAGGTCTGATTCTCGTGTCATCCTACAATTCACCATTTACCCTATCAAGTTAGTCCAGGCACTACGATTATTCGCGGGAGGCGGCGCAAGATCCCGGCGCATTCTCGCAATCCTCCGTGATGGCCCCCACGTTTGCCGCAAGGGCCTTGACGGGTTGTATATGGGTGAGGATGATCGTCATTGGATAGAGTTTGGCGTGAAAGGCGCTATAGCCATATCAGCCTCGCCCATGCCTACCATAGGTACCGGCCAGATTACTGGCACATCCACTTGATTCTTGGACTGGTCGAAGCATCATTTTATACCATCCTAAGTAGGCATCCGAAGTCACGTCGTCGAGTTTTGGTCATGTATTTGAGGGCTGTGCCTGCGCATGAAGGTTTGTTTCTTGGGGGAAAGCGGTCCTTTCCTGTCTCCTTCCCTAAGCCACCCCCAAAGGCGTCTGGATGCGACGTTACATGACGTGGATATCATCATATGTTCAAGGTAGTAATTGATGATATTGGCCATTTATGTGAAGGTCTGTGGTGTGGCATGAGCGAGGCCGGTATGGCTGTAGGGCCACTCTTTAGCGTTCCCTCACGAAAATATGACGGCTGTTTGAGTTTTTTTTTTTTTTTTTTGTTTTTTTTTTAGTTACACTGTTCAAATGCTGTTGAGTAGAGATTAGGGAGAAGATGGGTTATACGGAACTCCCCATATGTCAGCCGCGGGCAGGAAGGGGGGTTGGTCTGGAACTGGCCCTTATGTACTCCGTAGTACTGTCAAAATATAGACCAGAGAAAATATGACAAATTGCGAATTATTTGAAAACAGAGCAATGCTGTCACTCTTTGTTCTACAAAGTTACGCTTGCCTAAAGTACACGGAAAGATCATGGCTCTATGTTGATAAATTGATACGGCCCTTAGCATACTCCGAACACCAGCTGTGAATAGGGCTGACTGTCTCCTATCCTCTTCAATAAACCTTACATTATAAAACCCCAGAGACTTTATAGCATTAATATTCTTTTACAGAGATTCTCCGTGGAGAAATACAGGACACGCATGAGCAGTATTTATCAAAGTAGATAATATCAGACACACTTACCAATAGTAAATTTAAGAAGAAGTTGCGATATAAGTGCTATTCAAAAGCTTCTAGAGGACACGAGTCAGATCTTCCAGGGATCTCTCATCAAAAAGAGTCGGTAGGAAGAACTGTATAAAGCAGATATAATATAAATCTACCTCCACCTATCTCATATGCTGGATGATAGTTATACTTACTTTAATAAAACCATACAACGGCGGTCATCGGATCCAGCCACTGCAGATAGTTCAATCACACGATGTGTACCTTATGACAGTGATCCTCGGCCACTGGGGCATAGCCCAACTCCAGGGTGGAATCTTTACAGGATTTTATAGTCGAAGGAGAAAGATATGAAGACGAGAGATAGCATGTATCCCCTGAACGAAAAAGTAAAGTGAGGAAGGAAGAACAAAGACAAGATGGTGCATCTTCAAAAAGTCAAGAGCTTGAAAGGGGTTGAGGCCTGAGGAAAGAGTAGATAGATGGCAATGAAGGAGGGATTGAACTTTTGGGTTATATACAGTTTGCTCCAGATTGACTTCCTGCACTGTCTGTTATATCACCGTCATTTCATGTTTGCCCAAACACTCATCATAGACGTCCCCTCCATAAAAACATCTATTGAACTTCCAGGCTGGGAGGGCCAGCCAGCGTGGCAAGGTTAAAGAGTATTAGGATGCCTACCTAGCCTATATAGACTTAACGTACTCTTCATTAATTGTCCCTTCTACGTATACCGCGGTAAGATCAAATTCCAGAAAATAAATTGCTTTCGCTATGAATGTACAAACACCTATAAACATATCATTGCAAACAAAGCCATTCGGCTATAGACGACCACGAAGAGCGAAAGAGCAAAGGACTGCCACCTACCAGGGGTAGTGTCATCCAAGCCAAGCCAAGCGAAGCACCACGTCGGTGCGGTGCAGCTCAAACGGGGGCCATGATAGTAAACAAAGGGCAGGCAGTGTGTGGGCTCTACCAGCACGAAGGTCGCACCTAATAACAATTAGATGAATACCTACCATGGGAGAAAAATCTTGGTAGGCTGCGTTGCCATCTGGTCAGCACTAGATCGCCTTAGTCCGGGAGAACAGACTGCTGTAGACAGCGTCGACGACCGGCTGAGCGGTAATCTGTCTTCCACCGAAGAACCGTCCGTTCAGGCCCTTGATGGCGTTCTCACCACCCTGGACTCGGTCGAATTTCAAGTAGATATCGCCTTGGGAATTGGGATCTAGTGCAATGTGAACAACATGGCCATATTTATCTTCGCACTCAGCGCGGACGTCATCCTCCAACTCTTTACCCCAGGTGTCACCTTCTTCCCTGTGAACTGTTAGAATCATGTAATATAGAGAGAGGATATAAAGAGAAACATACTCAGAAGGATCAAACATATTGCGAAGCATAACACATCGACTCGCCATGTTGACATTGACGGGTAACGGCTTGGTTTCTGTCTTAGGGCGAAGCACTTTCTGCTTATTATCGGCGGTGGGCTCCGCAGGTTCATCTGTTCTTGCAAGCTTCCTCATCAATGCGTCCCTACTGTAGTTGTTGAAGTTCACACCGGCAACGTCCGTGTCATCCAACGCACTGGCGCCGGCTCCTTTTTCGGTTTCGCGACCTCCAGCACGGTCGAAGTTGTTGGTGCCGCCGGCCTGGACGCCACGTCCTCCCTGGCCAGAGAACGAAGAGCCCTGGAAATTCGGTTGGTTTGCACCATGGCTCTGCATGCGTTGTGCGTTCGAGTCAGGGGTGAACTTATCGTTGCCAAGGCCAACGCGGATCGCTCGACCAGCAAGATCGAAACCATTCATCTTTTCGAGCGCTTCTCGAGCCTGATTGGGATCGCGGAATCTGGACACCTCGTAAGTATAAAAGACATCCAAACAGCGGGTGGACACTTACTGTACAAAACCATAACCGCGGCTCCGGTTGGTTTCATCCTTTTGCAGTTGGACGAACTCAAGCTCGCCAAACGGCTCAAATACATTCTGGAGGTCACTCTCAGTGATGCTGAAATGGATGTTACCCACGTACAACCTATGAAAGGGGGCAGCGTGATTGCTCCCACTGCTGGCTTCGGGGTTGCGAGCCTGGCGGTTCTTTTCCGCTTCAGTCAACTGAGCGATAATTGGGATTCCTAGAAGCTTTTGTCCTGTAAGCTGGATAGCACTGGCGACGGATTCCTCGTTTTTGAATTCGACATAACCGACACTGTGTTTGTTAGTATGAATAACTATAAAAGTATAGAATAAAACAAGAGAGAGAGAGAGAGAAAGACATACCCCTTAGACCTTCCACTGACACGATCCTTGACGATCTGAGCCTCCTTAACAGGACCAACTTTCTCAAAGAAAGCAATCAACTCCTTCGTCCTCAACCGCGCAGCAAGCTGCTGTACGAAAATCGTGCGCCTGTCACGCTCGTCTTCATTCAAAGGCGGGGTCTTGTCACGGGGGCTCGGGGAGCGTCTGCGTTCACGTCGCGATCGTCTATCCTCGTCCCGCTCGTCACGACGAGACCGGCCACTCCCAGGGCGATAGTAGCGATCGTCAAAGGGGGACCGCGAGCGGGTGCGGGCCCGGCCACCTCCACGGTAGAAGTCGCCGCCGCCGGAGCGGTAATCGTCACGGTCGCGACGGGACCTCCGACTGTCACGGCTCTTGCTCCTCTTTCTGCTTCTATGGCTTCCGTTAGCACTGCCGTGTTCGCTCTTCGGGCTCTTCATGTCCTCGTCCCCGTCGGCGTCGCGTCGGCTGCGGTCGCGACGCCGGCGCTCTCGGTCGCGCGAGCGATCGCGGCGTTCGCTGCTGTCGGCCTTGGAACGGTCATCGGGTTCTTGAGAGCGTGGGGTGTCCTGGGCTGGGGCCGCGGTCGATTCGAGTAAAGCTTCTACGTCGAGGCCCGACATGGTGGTAGAATGGTTTGTTGGTTTCCCTTGTTCCCTGGATGAACCTGAATAGAAAAGGGGAGGTCGTGTATTGGAGGGGAGTTGGATCACTTGTGGCTAGGTTAGACTGCGCCGGCCAGTGAAGTTTTGACTTGAGCGAACCCTTCTGTATCAACGTCGAATCTTCAGACTGTCTCTATGGAGAGCAACGATCAGTTTCGTGATAAATGGGATGTCTCGAGTAGGTTGGGTTTGTGAGTTGAAAGTAAGGATCAGGATGGATTGGGTGGCACCGAACAAGTTGGTCCAGTTGGGCGAGGTGGGAAAATGGCCATGTCACGTGCATCTTGGCATTTGCCTCTGTAGCCAGTTAAGCCACACTTTTGAGACAGGAACCATGGGATCTGGGCCCAAAATCCTTGCGTCAGCTATTAATATCAATGTTACTCTCATGCAATATATTGGCAATGCCTCAAATGAACACGGTTGCACGGCTGATTTATTGTGATTCTGTGAAGTGATATAGATTGGAATGACATGTTACCATTTCTGATACAGTTCATGGAAGAAAACAATGAAAACAGAACTTAGTGAGAAATTGACTATTGTATTAGATATGTATGTATTAAGTATTATGATCATGCTGTCATGCAAACACTATGTATAAACAGATCCCTGCCATTGGCACCATTCCAGCTAGAATAATCGTCCAGAATATGCAGGGGGGAGGTTGAAAGGAAGGGTGGTCTTTACGACGGTCGAAAAGAAAACAAAGTCAAAGAAAGTCCAGTCCAAGCGATTCCAGATGCAATCCCAGCATTACTTCGTATAGATGGAGGATGAGCGTTAGACGGAGAAGCAACCTCCACCCTCCCCAAGTGGGCAAGGAGAAAAACCGACGATGACGGTCTTTATTGGGTCTTCACAGCCTTGGGCGGTGGTGTCACCAGTTCCGTGCCGAAGATGCGGTCCCAGAAACGGCTCGTGACTCCAAACCCATTCTCATAGTCGGCAAAATGGTGCTCCAGGTGATATTTCTTGAGGGACTGGTAATACGAGGGAAGCCTGAGAGCGATCGTGGTCAGCACATACGCGGCATACCAGGGGGGATCCATTGGTGACTTACTGGCGATGGTGGAGGAAATAATGGGTCAGGTCATAGCAGATATAGCCAAAGACACCGCCGCAGTAAACCAGCAGCGCCGCATGCCAGTTGTAAAAGAAAACAGTATGGGCCAACTTCCAGAACGGCGCTGCCAACACGACGAACAGAGTCGGGGGCATCACGAGCCGATACCTGTCCATCGGCAGATAATGGTGGATGCCGTGGAGAAGGAAGTGGAGGCAGAGTCCAACCCGATTGTCCGGGAGACAACTGGATCGTTGTTAGGGTCTGGCGGGTAGGTGGGAGAAGGCGGGGGGAACATACCCATCAATGTGGAACAAGAACCGGTGCATGAGATACTCGATGAGACTCCAGAGAAATAAACCACCCAACCAATAGGCGGCCGCTGCCGGTGCATTACCCAGCCCAGCGAAGCCCAAGTAGGTTCCGTAGGAGATCGGGGGCAGCCAGACGATCGGAACCACATACCATGCAGTCTTACTCAAGGGCTCCAGGAAGTTACCGAACAACGGGGCGGACTCCCCTCCTTTGTAGTGACGCGGGCGATGGATTTGCTCCAAATAAAACTCCTTGCTGAAACCGCTATTCCACAGCTGGAGCAGAAGCGGCTTGTTGAGATCCAGAAACTTGTGTGTCTTATAATCGTGGGTGTAATCGGTGTCGACGGAGAGGTCCTCTTCACGGGACATACCGGTGGTCGCGTAAACGGGGCCGGATGAAGAACCATTCTGCATCTTGGAGCATTTCGCATCCGAATCCGAGACGAGGAAGCCGACGAGATTATCTTGAAGGATTTCGTAGGCGGACTCGGAGTGTTCGTGGGATCCGACGTCGCGCAAAATCTCCTTCACATCCTTGCCCGCATATTCCAAAACCAAATCACCGCCTCCCGGATGGTCCTCGACGAACGAAGTGATGTCGTAGACTTGGGAGCCGATCGTCACATAGCACGAGTCGGCATTGTTATGCGACTCGACCTCGGCGACGGTGAACGTGGGTAGGACCCTTCCAGGCATGATTGCCAACGGTCGAGTGTCTGTTTTAAAATTTGCAGTGGTTGGAGAAGAGGAATGGCGATTGTGACCAAAGGGTGGAGGTGGAGAGATGAGTCGATTGAGTGAAGCCGTAGGGGGGGAGAAAGATAAGTGATAGATCTGGAGACAACAAGGGAGTGGCGTGAGGTCGCGGATTAGGTCCGGCGGCTCCGCACGAGGGCACTAATAAAAAAATTAAAAAAAAAAAAAGGTAAAAAAGCTGACCAAGCGGAAGACAGGAGAGTGGAAGCAATGATTAATCGACAACAAGTGCCAGTTGGAGGGTTTCCTGGAGCTATAGACAACGAAAGAGCTACACTACTCCTCTCAACCAAGACCTAAAATTCTTTGAAATGAGTATACACCTCAATAAATATTTTAAAATCAATTTGAATTATAAGTAGTGCTGTAAATGCTGGATGTGGCTGAAAGACGTAGGGAGATCGCCGACCGAGAGAATCGTCGCCCAGAGGCGCTAAACCTAATTGGGGTTCTTCCTCACCCCCTGAGCCAAAGAATTCAGGCGCCTGACTTTATGCACTGGAAATATGGAAGATGCGATTCAGGTTTTATCCCTGCGACGGTCATTTATTTGTTGATTATAGTCTCTCTGTACCAATCAATCTATGATCTAACGATGGGACGACACTGGACAAACCATGGCTTGAATTGATCTTACGGTGTTCTTAGGAAGAATGTCAGACCATCAACCATGTGATTGTCAAATCGGATCCTGTCATCGATCCGTACCCTGTTCAAGTCTTGCATCACCAAGTGACTATGAGATGGTTTGAACATCCCTGACGTTATTCGTGGGAAAGGATCCGAACAGAAAGACCTGCGGAAGACGGAGATACAGAGCCGGGACTCCCTACTCCATCAGCTCCATCTCCGTAGTACATCCATAGTACATCCTGCCTACCGCATTTGCCACCAGGTATTGGATGTATGTATGGTATGGTACGTCACCTGCGGTATATCTGAGCCATCCGAGTCCCGACCCATAATAACCTGTATATCAGATACAGACAGGACTCTTGATGAGAGGCTGAAGAAGCTTTCCTGTCCGGAGACGCTTGGTGCATCCAACGTGCATTTCCCCTGCATGGTCGTCAATGCGTCTACAGGGATCATTTTGATTTCCTGGTGGTTCTACTTTATTTTAAATTTTTTTTTTTTTTTTTTTGAGATTTTTTGGTTTGATCTATCTCCAGATCATTTGATTTACCTTGGAAAGAATTCGCAGATTTGGGAAGACTCTCTCTCTCTCTCTTTCCTATCCTTTGTTCTTCCAGTGGATATATCGTACAGACATTGCAACTGTCCCAGCGTACATATTATTATGTACGACCAACTGTTGGAGATGTATCCACGGAGGGTTTGAGCTACATCCGATCATGGATTCAACGGTACTAGTCTTTACCTCCTGGTAAATTACTGACTACTATCCAATCCTCTGGTGAGATTGAAGATCCTTTTCCTGGCCCGTTCTTTACGCTACCGAGGACTTGAGCATCCTTTGATCCCCTGACTCCTCTTTTTAGACCGTTTTCATATCAATCACCCACTATCAACAACAGGGACTGAAACATGGGCGGAAATCCGGTACCAAAGTGACGGCAAAGTCGCCCCAGTCAGGCGGATCCCTCTGTTTCCCCCCTGACCGTCCTTGGTGGATAGAGAGATAGGGCGGCCAAAGGTGGATAGTCCCTGATACAAGACGCCATTAATTACCGTCAGAGAAATGGAGGGAATGAAACAGAATGTCGGCCGATCTTCGTCAGACAATAATGTACAATCACAAAGTTGATTCATCTGAAATCAATAAACGAGTAGGTAAGTAAATAAGAGAGACCAAAGGGGACCATGTACTCTGTACCCCGTACAGAGGGTCCATTACCACGGAAATAAATAGTCACGGACAAAGTACCTTGTCGAATTGCCGGTTTATCTGGTTCGACTCGAGCTAACTGTCAGGAAAAATAAGTGGAGTCTTCCTCCCCCCGTCAATCATTTTGTCTCGACCCAGTCGACCCAGTTGACCCAATAATCCTTTTCCCCGACGCCAGTGATCGTTGTTGTTATTGTTGTTGTTGTTTTATTATTTGGGGCTATCATAGGGGCCAACCTTGTTGGGACAAGCTTCTCTCATCGCCCGTAAAGAGGGACAGCTCCTCGTCTTCTTTCTCTCTTTCTCCTCTCATCAATCTCCTCTCCCACCACAGAATCATTCCAAGATGGATTCGCCTACCCTTGAGTCGTCGGTTTTTCCCGAAAATCGTCTGATCGCCTACCTCAACCACTTGGCGGAGAATAAACCAGGGTTACCGTACGGCTTGCCCGTCTCCGTATCTCCCTCCCACACCATCACCACCACCGACGATCTAGTTCACCTCACCTCTCTGATCGGTCCGCACATCGCCGTTCTGCAACTCAATGCCGATATCATCGATGACTGGTCGGATGAGACCGTCCGCCAGTTGACCGCGCTCGCCAAGCGGCATTCGTTCTTGATCTGGGAAGCCGGTCGCGTGCTCAATTCCACCGTCGACGTCGTCGGCCGGCAGAAATCCGACACGCGCGAGGTCCGGAATGAACTGATCGATATGATTCGGAAAAGATACACCAAGGGTGTCGTCAAAGCAGCGTCCTGGGCCAGTCTCGCAACGGCGTGGGCATCGGGCGTCGCGGTGGATAATCAAGAAGCGGACATCCTAATTCCCACCCTGAAGGCCGCCGCCCGAGAGGCCGTCGCAGACTCGGTGCGGACCATCCGAACGGAGATCACAGCCAATGGCACGAACGAGCGTCCGTCAAGTGTGCACGAATCGATACCCAAGAGAGACGACGGCGGCTCGCCCCAACCTTATCTCACCTCCGACTATGCCGCGGGTGACAGCGGATTGGGGCTCCCTCCCCGGAAGGCCTCGACGATCTCGCTGACCCAGACGATCTCACAACACACGGAAGACTCGACAGAATCGCTCCTGGACATCGACACAACCGAACAGATCGAGGTCTCCGAAAACGAGCAAGCGACCTCTTCCACCCCCCACGGTAACCTTCCACCCCCGCCTATCCTCGCCCGTGGTCTTGTCCTTCTCCTACCCGCCGCGTCCGACACCTCCTTCACAAGCGAATACCGAGAGAGCTGCCTAGCCGCCGCTCGCGCCAACCCCGATTTCGTGATCGGCTTCCTCTGCAGCCTACCGTGGCATCTCGTCTCGAAGACGGATGACCTATTCGACCCCGTGACACCCGAGGCCGAACAACCATTGAGCCCGTACTCAACAGACGGCGACGCCGAAGAGACACTACCCTCCTTCGCCCTGTTTTCTTTCGTTTCCCACCGGATGAACTCCCTAAACGGCAAGCAAATCGACGACTACTACGCGGACGACGACGACGACAACAAGAACCAGGTCACTAGCGTAACAGTGGATTCTCCATCCGACCCTGCAAGCCCCCTAGCCGTCAAGCTCCACTCGATTCTCGCGCAAGCCCTCAAATTCCGCGACGCGCCCCAACGGGACTCCAACACCGCCCAGACGAGGCGAGCATCGGGAAGTCGGCCCAGGATTATGCATATCCCTGTGGTTTCTCTACCGTGAAGTGGAATCCCTTTTTCTTTTCTTTTCTCTTTTCTTTTGATTGGTGTCATCTCATTCAAAGTCTCGGGGTTCCTTTTATGGAGAAATCAAAATCAGCTGTCGTCGGCCGTGCCGAGAGTCTGGAGTTTTAGTGGTTGTCTGGGAATATTGATGTTTGAATTACCTACCTACCTACCTACCTAACTACCTACATACCTATGTCTAAGAATATAATCTACTAGGCGACTACTCGATCCTACGAACTAGGTAACCTTGGTCTGCTTGGGCGACCGGGACATATGTCACTACGCAGGCACTAGAGAACTACCCTGTACGGTAAACTAGTACATTAATACTTAAAACTACCTACTACCTACCTACTACCTATAGTTACCCCCTCCCTTTTACGTATACAATCCAAAAAGCACCACCATAAATCCCATAGATAGACCATCCCACAATATGACTCATCAAACCAGCATCCGAAACAACGGAAAGTCCTTCCTCGGACAGGGGAGAGGGGATGAACAAAAAGAGACACCCGCATACCGGCACGCCGGAATTCAAGGGTTTAGCTTAATGCATCGCCCCGTGTTTCACCTGGAAATATGAATGCACGGACTGCTTGACTGGTTATTAGGGCTGGGCTTTGTAAAAGTACGTATGGGCTTTTTTCAACTTGCGTGTATGTGAGGGGATGGGATTGCAGTGGTTCAAAATTTGATTATCATATCTGGGCTGATCGATGGATCGATGGGTATTATTATCCTGGAGGGTATCATGCCTACCATCTGTAGTACGCCGTACATAGAGGATAATCATAGAGTATAGAGTATAGTAATATGACAATACAACCCACCCAACAAAATATATACCACAGAAAAAAAAAAAAAAAAGAAAAAATAGATACATCCAAACCAGTCCGCCTCCCCGCCTCCCATACATTATGATATATACTCAATATAAAAAAAACCTACCACTCCTCAACCTCATCCAACCTCAACGGCAAATGCAACAACCGAAACCCCGCCTTCGTAGGCGCCGGCAATCTCCCCGCCCTAATATTAAACTGCAGCGACTGATGCAGCAGCTTCGGTGCCGGCAGCTGCGCATCGCGCTCCTCCCTCAGCGCAATATACTCGTCCTCGCCGGTCCCGTCGCGCAGGTGTCTGTTGAGGCGTCTGTGCTCCTCGACCGTCATCCAGGGACAGGGCCGCGGGCGGTCGTCGGGCGGGTAATCGTGGCCGGTCCAGATCTTGACGTCGTCGGGGAGGCTGAGGAGTTTGCGGCAGGATTGGAAGAGCGCGTGTGCGCTGCCGCCGGGGAAGTCGCAGCGGGCGGTGCCGATGTCGGCGTGGAAGATGGAGTCGCCGCAGAAGATGTTTTCTGGTTCGTTTATTAGTTGGTTGTTTGGAAGAATGGAAGGGCTAGGGCTGTGGCATACCTCCAATCCGATACCCCAGATGATCAGGCGTATGCCCCGGCAAATGCACAGTGCTCGCCCTCAACCCCCCAATGTGGAAAACCTCATCATCCTCAAACAGCTTCCCAAACACCCCCTTATACTCCTCGACGGGAACCCCATACCGGGCCCCAAAAAGATTCTGCACCTGCACAATGCGCTTCCCAATCCCAATCGGCGGCTTCAGACCATGCTGCAGATGCGCGAGCCGATTCTGCAAATACGACGCGGCAGTAAGATGGTCCGCGTGGACGTGCGTTTCAAGAATCATCTCGATCTTGTAGCCGCAGTCGCGCACTTTCTGCAGCAGGGCGTCTGCGCTGTCTGTGGTGATGGTTTGCGTAGCGCGATCGTAGTCGAGGACTGGGTCGATTATGACTGCAGAGGACGACGAAGGGTCCGACACGATGTATTGCCACGTGCTGGTGTTTTCTTCGAAGACCGCGTGGATCGTGGGTTCGCCGGTTGTGGTGGATTCCACGCCGCAGCGGTCGCCTAGGTTGTTGGGGGTTGTTCCTCCTGCTGGGGTGGTATACATGCGCTGTGAGGAGGGGATTTGGGACTTTCGCCCTCCGAGCTGCGATGAACCATAGTGACTGGCGATTCTCGCAGAGCGTGTGAATGCCCGTGTGGCTTGTGGTGAAAGCGCCTTAGTTTGGGAGGTAGCTCGTAGCAGATGATGATGATGTTGATGATGACATGATGCGGAGGCCGAGGCCGAGATCTCAGCCATACAAGGTAAGCCAGCACGAGCAAGCCGTGTACTTCCCCGTGCCACGAACATTTTCAAGAATTATACTCTTTCAAATATCGTCTACAATAACCTGAAATAATCGGGACAATAAAAATAAAAGAATAAAAATTCAACTCCGGTCGTTGACATCAAATACCTCTGATGCTGGTTTTGTATGGTTGCCAATCGGCGAATGACAGGCGAACTACCTTATGTGTAATCGGCGATCGAGTCAATTACACCCCCCGTCTCCACTATGGGTCCACGTTTCTATACGAAAACCCTTTGGCGGCTTTGGCGGACTAGACGGCATTGAATGGAATCGTCTGTCGGATCAGTACTTGCGATTATTTTTTAGATGGTTTATAAAGTGAGTTCGGTCGATTTTAGAGAGTAGGCGAGCTGGAATAAGCTACCTCGACATGTTTAGCGTGTCGGCGTGAATCACCCTTGTTCGGCCGGATTACGGAGCCGGGGAACTCAAAGCTCCTCGAGAGCATGAAATCATGACGTTTGATTCCGATTGAGTAGCACTAAGTCGGGGTCTTCTCAATGCCTTGTATGCTCAATTCCATGTCAATCTGCAGATGCTCCGTGTCTTTACTCCGACAGTACTCCGCCTTGATATAGAAGACCAAGTATAAGTCTTCTCCATATCAGACCAGGGCTCTTGATATCTCCAAATGACCGCGATCTTCTAGAAATTCGGGCATTCCAAAGCAGCCGTCTAATCTCGCCAGCTCGAGATCCTCGGGGTCCAACTTCGCCGAGCCGGAACTCCCTGGGCCCGCATGCGATCAACCTATAGCTTGCGAGTTACCGGGATTAGTACTGCCAGTTTAGCATCGGCTTGTTCTGTATATAGTTCTGATTAGTCTAACTGTGACTGGGCACGTTATACTCCATGCATGGCCCTAAGTTTAATAGACCTGTTCCAATACTTTGTGGACCAAAGACTCGGTTACTCAAATGGCAACAGAAAGTCTCAGCCACTGCACCAAATACCGGATCGTCACTTTATCGGGCTGCACATGGCTGATATCCGACAGAATATGCGAACCTACTACCGGGTTTGGTGCTGTACGGAAATATCATGTATATCCTATACCTTCTTTGACTTAGATGCAAAGCGCGGCGAGGCAGGGTCCTTTCTTTTGTGCGGGGCCTTGATACGCTGTTGCCCCTGGTTCCATAACATGTTCTCGGGGCGTAGTTCTAGGTGTTGCATGCCCGCATCGTCAATCTCGCAGCTTGTCCGATCAATGTCTTGATCAAACCGAACTTAGTCGTGGAAGCTCAGACGAAATCCACTCCACCCCATCAAGGGCCTCTGCATATCATGGATGATGGGAGGAAGGAAGACGCAGTCTGCCCGCATCGGATTCACTCAACAGCGACGGGTCTTTAACAGCCATGGAATCCACCTTGTCCCCTGTTCGAGGTCGTCAAAGGTGAGGTGATTGAAAGTCGATAAGATATGAAGGTCCTCGCCAATCCGAGCGATACGACAATGACACAGCCATTGGTCAGGCATCTCAAATCCAGCCTGCTGTTGATCATATACTCGAATGTTTGTGTCGCGCCTGCGCAGGACAAAAACGTTGCTGGGCTGACCGATGATCCCAGGGGCGTAAGAAGACGGTCAGATGCGGACTACTGGGCTTGTAGCGGACCCTTTGGTTGCGAGGGACTGATCCACTTGGATTGCAACAGGCCTTGATATGAGACGATGGAAAGCTTCAAGAAATTCAAAAAACATTGTTCCTAATAGAACCCAACATTTACAATCGCTCCTTGCCTCTGCAATAATATATTATGCCTGTTGGCAATCCTCGTAGAGAGATAGGTGAGCAGTGGTATGCTGTATGGGGACTAGGATATTTTAGTAAACACTACCCAGCTTATAGGACAGATGCTTCTTAAAGCAACTGAATGGAAAAACCAAAAAGTTTGGAAATGATGGGAAAACAGTAGTCGATGACAATCGATAAGGACATACATAAACTGAGAAGGAAAAAAATAAAAAAGATATTAAGGTCCTACCGCGATTCGAACGCGGGTATCCAGAATCAAAATCTGGCATGATAACCTCTACATCATAGGACCGTCTGTTCCATTCGACCATTATAAGAGCGAATTGTTTTTCGAAGACTCAGTTTAGCTAGATAAGCCCAATCACTGATATGTTAACAGACCTATATAGAGGTAGCATCGAAATTAACAATGTTGCACATATGATTGTTTTTCATCTGATAGTAGGTCTTTCTAATTATTTGACTGCCCACTTTATTGCAAATGAAGTTTCCATCACATTATGACATCGCACACAGGACGAACTTCGACCACCGTTGACTTATGTTGACGTTTTGGACTTGCCCAAAACTATGTACATATATACTTCCGACTTTTTATGCAGAGGTGGAATCAACATATCAAACCCCTTCTTGATCCGTAAACCGCGGGGAATGGTACACCAGCGAAACCCGATCTTATTTAACTCTATTTTCCTATAATACCATGATTTACCCAATGTCTAGCGATGTCTCTACTGGACGAGCTGTGTCGACCCGACAGATTCTACAATGGTCGACAGCTCAGACAAAACCCCTAGGGGATACGTACAAAGTCCGCCGCAGAATCCTCTCCCAACACGCCAGATCGACCAAATGTACAGACGGGGGAAATATAAGATTTTGAATTGTTCCCGAGGATCTTATGCAATCCACTCATTGCCGTCAAACAGTGCAATGTCAAGTTCGATGTGGAAATAAAGTAAAATCAAATTTGATAGCCAAGCTTCTTAGTATACAACCTGTCTTTAGCAACAGCAATAGCACGTGTAGTAATGATATCCCTGTTGAAATAGTGCGCCAACAGCGTCAAGCCACTTCCCATTTCGCTGCTGATCCAATTATGCGCAGATGGCCTAGAATGTAATTGTTTAATAGATCAATCGACGAACAGCACCTCCTCTTTATCCAACGCCTTCTTCCAGAATCCAATAAACCCATCATTAGCAGCATAATTAGACGAACGACGCTTCAGGTGCCAGTTCGCCCTCATCCAATAGTCGAAATCATACTTCACCTGTGTCTGCCTGGTTAGTCAACTCATCAAGAGACGTATCAAGGTGCTGACATATGATTCCAACTACACGTTCGTATGTTTCCAACTTGCTCACCGTCTCTGCTGATTCCCTCACAAGAAACCAACACATAGAATGAAAGACTGCTTGGAGGATCATCCTCCCCTCCTCGACCTTCCCCGTTTCGCTTCGCTATACCAACAATGGGCCTTGTGTTCCGTACAGCTATCGCAGCCAGTTTCCTGTCCCGTACACTTACGCTTCTTTATCCTGCATCTTTCACAAGCCTGTTCGACGTAATGACGACGAGACCTCTCTGGCGAGGATCTGGTGCTCTTATCCAAACGAGGAATGGGCATTTTATCGCCGCTGAGCTGAGGGGGTTGACCCGACCCGTAGTATTCCGGCACGCTCTGCCTGGCACCAGGTACGGGCACCAGACTATGCTGTACGCTTTCAAGAGAAGACGCTGAGTACCTTCGGTCAAAGCCAGTGACTGGCTCTGGGTTATAGTTCACGTTCCCGCCGCCAGACACTGTGCTATTTTGCCACACAATGGGCTCAGCGCCTTGATTGTCCCATGCCAGGACAGGAGACATGCCCGGGGCATCATAGACGGAACTGCGAAAAGAAAAGGGGTATACGTGTGCGAAATGAGGGACAGCGTGTAGATCGTACGTCTGATTAAAATTGCCGGGTCCTAATTCTAACCCCGGACCGGACCATCCAGAAGAAGCCGGAACGCTGGCCTGTGGGCAACTAGCAACAATCTCAGGGTTTCCTGGCAGAACTCCTGGAACAGCGTCTTGATGCTCATCAATCAAAGGAGAGGGAATTTCGCTACCGTCATCCGGCAAATCTTGGAATCCCCTAGGATAAATAGCAGGTGAGGTGTAAGAGCTGTCTGGAATATCGAAAAACTCGGACATCAAGCCCTCCTCAGCTGTGCCAGCCATTGCGCTTAGTACTCTGACCTGGAATCCAGAGTATTTGGCTGAAATGAAAGGGACGCAAAAACGTTGAATGGAGAGAAAGATGGAAGTATGATGGAGATCAGTGCAAGCGAGAAGGTTGAAAACAATGACCTCCCGGTAGCTCTTTCCACACGAATTGTGACGTAAAATCTGATACGGCACAGAGAGCTCAGCTAAGGTTCCCGGTGCCCAAAACAATCCAAAGTTTTCTGGAATCATGGGCACACGAAGGGGAAGGGCCAACGTTGTTCCAACCGCTCTTACATGTAGCGCGAGCCATTCAGATTGGAAGGCACGCATCTCAACCATTGAGTCAGGGATTACAGGAGTCTATGTTGCAATCTGATATGGCGATAATACTGGGTCGACCATTATGGGTTCATTGTGCATTGGTATGTGGATAGAAACACCAAATTTAGAATACAGACCTTGCTAACGTGACCCGCTGGTATAGTTGGCAGCCACCTCTAGTCCGTCTGGACGGGGGGATGACTCCATCATGTCATCACCGTGTGAAGCGTCTTATCTCTTCGCTATGGTTCTGTAGTCACAGCGTGGCCGACTTAAAGAGTTAGCATCGATAGTGCTTTCCGTCTATCTATATCGACCACCTACCGCTAACATTCTTCCGCAAAGTTGATGTCATCCAACTCATGGAACCCTGACGTGATGATAAGCAAACTTCGAGTACTATGACGCCGGGTTTGGGTCTTGATGACAAGATCAAGATTTCACCTTCGCACCTGACCCGGGCAAGGGAAGCCGCCAACCCGATTTGTTCTGCCATTAGATAAATACCCATACCTCGCACTATTACCTAGTTGACTTAGCTCTGGGGGTGGCAGGGCTCTCCTGGTGGTCTGTTTATCACCTGACATCTTGTGTTTGCAATCTGTCTAGCCCTAATCGAACCATCTCTGCGGAGGCTATACTGCGGAGTAGTGTTGAGGAATCGTCGTAGAACGTTGACGACTTCTTTGAACTCTGGACGATATTAGTTCCTGAATAAAGCGCAACATGGCGTTCGTATGGAGTAAGCTCGCAGCAATTTCAAAATTACAGGAAGAAAGCAATGTAAGGACCATTAAAACGGATAAAGATTTGCATTGGCGCAGTAAGAACAGGAGAATAAGCCCCTTTCGCAAAGGGAAGCCAAAAAGAAAACAAGAGAAAGAAAAGGAAACTCGCCGCGAGCCTCAGAGCCGGTCCGAACATCATTATTACTCTATACAAACTGAACAGGAATTACTCAATGACAAAGTTCTCCGCGACTGTTCTCACTTCTTTAGCAAATTCGGCGCTCTCGCCCTCCTGCTCCAGCAGAGAAACGTTGCTGACATCCACCTCGACGAAGGGGGTGGCCTTAGAGAAGCGGACGTTCATGGGGAAGAACTCGTTCTCGTCGCCGTCGCCAGCAGATTCAAACTCGAAGCTGCCCGAGGCATTGCTCTCATCCACGGTTCCGACGTTCCAGTCTAGGCTATCGCCCGACACCTCGTAGACCGCGTCAAAGCTAGACACGGCTGGCTCCGCCGCACCGTACGGGATGGTAACGACAACATCGCGCAAGGTGTCTGAGCCGGTGAGTTCGTACTCGATCGTCACCGTGGTCGAGTCCGAGCCCTTGTTCACCCAGACAGTGAAAGTGATAGGGAGAATGTCGGCATTCTCCCCGCTGCCGGCTACCCGCCAGCGCAGAACACCAATTGCGTTATTTGCCGGGAAGCGCTTCGACATGTCCTTCAATTGGATCGCGGACGAGTTGGTAAAGACGGCCTTGTCAACATTCGGGTGGGTGCGGAATTGAGCTCCGTGGGTCGGATTGGCCAGCAGGTCAAGTTTGAGCTTGGTGAGCGACGGATCGGAAATGCGGAGTTGGAGATCACCCTTGACTTCAAAGGATTTGAGCGCACCCTCACGGGTTAGTGTGGCGGACAGCGTTTCGGCGATAGTAATGTGGATGGGGTCCCTGTCGGCCGACAGGGATGCGCGAGCGGACGAGGCATTGTCCCCAACGGGAGTGGACACCTGCGGAGTGACCAAGGGGCTCGACTCCTCGACCTCGGGCCCGAAATCACCCCGGACCTTCTCGTATATATCCGTAGCCTTGGATTTCTTGCCCAGCTGCATGCCCTTGCCCCGTGTAACCAACGGCCTATGGTAGGAATTGCATTAGTGAATGGCATAGGCGCTAGCGGAAAGGAGGATGACGTACTTGGCAAATGACTTCTTCTTCTCCGCCTCATAGGTATCGTATGTATCTGGCACCGTAGGACGGGCGGGGGGCGTGTAGACGGGGTATGAGGGGGTTCGGGGGGCCATGTTACGGCCAGTGCGGGCGGCCTCCTTTCTTTGCATCTCCAGTTGCTTTGCCTTGCGCTTGCGCTCCTCGCTGGCTTCGAGTTCCTTGTTCTGTTTGACAAATCAGCCGGCCGTAACGGTGTGAAGTCCAATAGATATATTACCCTCTCGATAATCTCCTGGATCCTCTCCTCATGACTCTCCATCTCCAAGAACGTCTTGATTTGGGAAAGAGACAGGTTCTCCCGGTAGCCAAGCGTCACCAGTTCGTCAAAGGCACTGAGCAGCTCGAACGCATTGCGCAAGATCTCCCGCTCATCCAGACTCTTACAGATGCTGGTGGTCACTTGGGCGAAAAGGTGTAAGCTGTCGATGTCTTGGAGGATGTTCGATTGGCGGTTGGTGATCAAGACGATGTAGAGCTCATCGAGGGGTTGGTAAACGAAACGGACATTGTCTTGCTCCACGGTCGTGTGCTGAGTACCGGCATCGGCGAGTTTAGGGAAGGACGCGAGGAGGGCTTCGATTCTCGAGCGGGCGATTTCGCGGAATTGACGCGAAAGCACAGCTTTGCCCCCGCGGGTGCATATCGACGCTGCGAGGACAACCTGTGTTGAAGGGTGAACGGTGATTAGCGCGTGGGGGGGGGGAGGAATTGGGACGCCCTTCTCAAAGGGAAACCGAGGCATTTGGACATACCATGACTGTTTAAGAGGTAGGCAACGTTGGGACCAAAGGAATCTAGCACGACGGCGACAACTTTACAGAATGAGGCAAAGGGGGTTGAAAGCGGACAACAATCGGGATAGATCGAACAAGTAAGTAAGTTGACTAAACTGCTTGCTGTTCTCTTCGGCCGCCCTTGGCCCGTGCACAACACTACCGCCTCGCTTACTTTCTCCTTCTGACCACAAGAAGCATCGCCGCTTGCGACTTCATTCTTTCATATCACATCTCTTGGATCTTTCTACCCATCCCTCAGTAACTACAACTTACTCAGGAACACTTGAGTGATATTCCTGTTTCTCTATTTCCCTTCTTTTTCCCCCCCCTTACTGTTCTCTCGCTTGTACCACGCCCGTAGTTACCTCCCCGACACTCGAAACGCCACGCTTGAATTTGGGCGCGTTTCCTCCCCCCTGAGTTCTTTGTTCCCTACATCACTCATGTCATGATATCTACTCCATCAGTAGCATTTCCTGCCATGGAGGTTCCCACGCTTGATGACTCGATGGAGATGGCCTCTCCGTATCAAGGCCATGCCGATGACTTTGACATCGACATCGATATCATGGAGGATCAGGCCTCGAACGCAGATAGAGACATGACTGCAGTTGATGAATACATAGAATCGATCGACGGTACAGAATACAACCAAGAAGGAACAAAGGACGCGGACATGATCGATGACGCAGAGTCGGTCATGATCGATGCCGAAGACCACTACCAGGAGAACGACTATAATATGGAGATGAAGGACGAAGAGAAACCTTACGAAGCCGACATGCTGGAAGACGACTACGATGAGGATATCGATGCTCCTGTCTCGGAACAACGAGAAGAACAACGAGAAGAACCCGCCCCGCCTGTTGAACGTGAACACCACCAGCCCCCGGCACCTCCGCCCGAGACCGACGTCGATATCGAAGAGATTGAAAAACCCGCCGAGACAACAAAACCGGAAATCACAGTGGAACACGTGGACGAGCCCAGCGCGGAGGTAAATCAAGGACAGGAACAAACTGGTGATGAAAAGGAGTTTGTTTCCGCGGCACAGGGAGTAGATGCACCTGCATCCTGGCACGCGGAGGAAAATCGTGACGGAACTAACGCAGATAGTCAAGGAGGCTCACAGGAAGCATGGAGTAATGGCCCTATTGACCACGCTGCGAGTCCTAAAGTCTCACAAAGTGCAGACAGTGCTGAGGTGGAAGGATCGAATCTAGCTGAAAAGAACGAAGAGCGGGGATTATCACAGGATGATGAGGAAGAGAAGAAGGCACTTGCGTCAGGGAAGGACGAAGCTCAAAATGAGCAAGATGCAGCACCGCAGCCCAACACGACAGGGGACTCTTCATTATATCCGATCAAAGTCTATTATCAGGAGAATGAAATTTCCTTGTTTCCACCCCGGGAAGGTGACGCTTCGGAGACATTCTTTCTCGAAGATGAGTCACTTGCGCATGGACCATTCACAAAGCTCTTTGAATCCTGCCGTGCAGTGCTTCGGGACCACATTGGAGATAATGAAGTCTTAGTGATGGACGTGGATGCCTTGAATCTCCAACTCAACGAGGTTTGTCTTCACTTTTGAATAGTTTGTTGGACTCTCAAACTGATCTTTACTGTTATAGGATACCTACGACACATCGAAGGTGACATTGAATCAGATCGTTCATTTGTATCTGCAACTGTGCCACAACGATGGGGTTGATGAGCCTGAGGCGCTTTACCTTACGCTGAGCACGAGATTGACCCTTGCCGGTGCAATGTCTGATCTTCTATTAGCTGCAAGCGAAGGGAAAGGTCTCTCTGAAATCAACTCTTGGGATGAATATAACGAAACAGATGCAGCTGAAGCAGATATTCTCGAACAGGCGCCGGAGCCTACATCCGAGCAACACGTCCAGCACACCACTGAGCAGCAAGAGCTCCCCTTTGAAGCCCACGACGCTTCCGACGCTGAATCTCATGCTCCAACGCAGAAACCTACGGACAATCAGGATGAGATCCAGGAAGAGGATGGGGAAGAGCGCCAAGAAGAGTATGAAGAAGAGCATGAAGAAGCGCATGAAGAAGAGCATGAGGAAGAGCATGAGGAAGAGCATGAGGAAAAGCATGAGGAAGAGCACGAGGAAGAGCATCAAGTAGAGCATCAGGAAGAGCATCGCGAAGATCCTCGAGAAGAGGACCAGGAAGCTGGTGGTATTGATAAGTCTGCTTCTTTAGATCAAGAAGCTTCTTCCATGCCTACTGAAGATGCTGCAGAGGGCGACACAGGCGACAGAGAAGATGGAGAATTGAGTCACCCAGGGACAGAGAATGACGAACAGCGTCACCGACCCCAGGAAGAGTCCCACGCACCGGAGGGGGAAGAAGTCGCTTCCGTGGCTGCCGTTGATCAGCAACCTCTTTCTGAGTCGAAAGATGAGCAACAGCTTCCTGATGAATCTGCGCATATTGCTGGTGACGCTCAGCATAGCTCTGAGGCTCAATACGATCATTTCAAAGAGGGCGCCGACACTGAATGGTACCCTGAAGAAGGTGAACTGGATGCTACAGAGCCTTTGGATAATGTAGCAGAAAATGGGCGCGATGACCTCGATGAGACTCACGAGTCCGATGTACCTGAAAACGTGGAAGCGTCTCCCGAAGACGCCCAGCATGATTCTGCTCAGCATGATGAGTATGAAGAAGAGCATGCTTCTCAAGATAACGAAGATGTTAGCGAACAAACGTTGCAAGGGGACGATGAGGATGAGTTTCATCGAGATCTCCAGTCCATTGTCGACGAGGCTCAGTCAGAATTACCACAAAACAGCGCCCTCCCTACTCCGGATGTCGGCGGCGAATCAGTTGGTCGCACTGAAGGCACACTAGAAGACCCCGCTCAAAGTCCTGCGAAGGACGAGGAGAGTGATGAGTCCGGTGAGGTTCATGAGGAATATGAACGCCAATCTTCGGATGCTGGTCTAGAGCATGCTGAGGACCTGGCATTTGGCGCTGGAGACGAATACCTAGACCTGGGCATTCCGGAAGATTTCGTGTTCGGTGACGAAGAAACTGGCACCTCCCAGGGCCAGGGGACCACCAAACGAGACCGCGAGCCAGACGAGTTTGGTTTGGACGAAGGTCCTTCGCCCGATGCCAAACGGCGACGCTCATGATTGCGCCTTGCACTGTTTATATTCCGCCCACATTTTCATCATTTTCACCCTTGCCTCTCTTCCCCACGTCTAACCAATCTAGCTTTCAACCTACACTAGCCAAAGGTTTCCCACCGGCAGGACCCGCGCTATTTGATAGGAGATTATTATCCGCAAGGCTAACGAGGGGTTCTCTTGCGCCACCCGATCAACCAGAGAGACTGCCTCCTTCGGTTCCGATGAATAAGGTAAGTGTTTCTACGCGAAATACTAATACCCACCCTCGTGCAGGAGGTATTGCTTCGTGGCCTACCTCGTGTGTCGATTCGGTTGATCCATGCACGATCGACCTTTTAGGTTTGTACAAGATGTTTTTTAATCCTCCTCTGAGGGCTGTTTTTTGATTGTTTTTACCCCTTCGTGATTTCTGGATTAGCGATACCCCGATACTTCCCTGTGAATTAGTGGCGTTGCGAAAGGGCATGTGTTTTTAGTGCGTATGCTTGATACCAAAAAGCGTTCTACGGCAGCCAGCCTCAGCGAGGGCCGGATATGGGTGTATACACCTTTTGACGCCTTGGCTTACTGGTCTGTACAATGAGATTAAGTTTTTTGTCACTTCCGATCCTGTCCAATTCCTGCGTTGTTCAATTATTTAACACGGGTGCTACGGAGTACCGAATGGGGGAATACGTTTCCAACTGAACTGTTTGGGTTGATTCTGGATGGGCCGTGGGTATCGTGGATATCTACCGAGTATCATGGGGCGGCGTCCGGGAGTTTCGGGGACGCAATTGCCATTGGCCGTGTACATTCCATGACTGTTCCTGATAGTAATGGTGTTTTTTTCTCTCTTTCTGTTGGTACATATCCCATATAAACCGCCCACCTGGTAGTAAGCGTGACACACAAGGACTATCTATGCGAGTACCTCCAAAACTCCCAGTCAAGTCGAGGAGGGTTTTGCGCCCCCAACCAGAATGAAAGACGGGAGCTTGCTGCCCTGAGATTAGTTAGTTAGGTGGGGAGGGTAGTGCGCAAGTTTCCGTATGATCCGAACAACCCGACGTACAAAACAAACGAGGTCGAGCAGCCCAGATGTGGGCTGATCTGGAGGTTAAATAGATCCCATAACGCAAAAAAACTGGGGAAGACAAGATGCTATCGAGCACTCCAGAGCATGCGCCAAGCTAGTATGTATATAGTAAGGTAGTAAGTAAGTAGGACTAAGTAGGTAATAGACAGGGGGAAGCCGTTTTTAGACGCTAGGGCCGGCAAGGGCCAATTCCCCACCCCTTGATTTTGGTTGATTTCGGGCGCTGCTTGCCTGCCTGCCATGCCCTATCGGCCGGCCTATCTGTCTCCTCACAGGGTAGGACTCAGGTATTTTATATTTTATGTATATTGAGTAACCGATCGGGGAAGACTTAGTCGAGACCATGAGGGAATAGATCGACGCAGCTGCAGGGGTTCCCTGCCATTTTCAATATTTTTTTTTCCTTCCCACCAGATGAACGAATGGGAAGATGGACGGTTCCATGTGAAGGGGGAGCAAGGGATGTCTTGGTGGTCTTGGCTGGTTGCTTTTATTTTATTTTTACAGCGTCAGGGTCCATCTGTTAGGTAAGGGCCAAGACGGGTTCGCTCGCAGGTCGGAGATATATTGAGGATTGATTCGGGATGGGCTGAGGATGCGGATTGTAGGAGTTGGGATGGTTCAATGATCCCTACCTATGGCGATGCTTCGTTGGGATTGGAATTGATGGATTGATACGGAGTAGAAAGTGTATAATCTATTGAATTGATTGAGAGATCACATGGATTATCCACTGTTTTATTCTCCTGGGCTCGTGGTGGATCGTCGTATCCTTATAGATATTAGATGGAGAATTATATTAGAGACTGGGGATAATGCTCTTATAGGATAATTCTCAAGAATCATAGGAATCAATAAATGATGATAATAAATAAATAAGAATAATCATAATACTCGACGGAAGCAGGAGCCAACTGGATATTCTTAGATACGCCGTACGCAGACGGTACTACTCTTAGGTACGACGTACTAAATAGGTACTAGGTATCAGTCCAAAGTACAAACAGAGCTGAAACGCCGATCGTCCCTCGGGTTACCCGATGATTGGGGGTGGCTGGTCTGGATTGTTCAGGTTGATTTGGTTGTGGCCACCTATCCTTAGTCCTTCCTATTCATCGTGGACAGGGTCTCTTTGTTCTTATTGATTCCTCATTCTGGTCCGCTGAGGTACTTCCGTCGTGGATGGTGATGTTCTTTGTATTGTGTGATGGAGTGATGGATCCTCAGGCACCTCGGGGTATTGACACAATCATACATGTCTTCTCATCTCCGTCTGTCTTCCTCGGTATACTCAAACCCTCGAAGAAAGAGGATTAAAATATAAAGATAAATATAAATAAATACGGATGGTATCGACCAGCTAGGATATGTAGAAAGGAGGATAGCAATCAGAAACGTAATACCTAATCAAAACCAGAAGGTCCCAACCGTAGTTAGACGTGCCAATGTTCAATTCCTGTGGGACTTACGCGTCCAGAATCGACCTGGTTCCGTCTAAGAGAAAACCCCACCGCACGAGCGCAGCTCTGCTAATAGACAGATGGTGGTCTCTCTTGTTCTGCCACCGGTTCTCTTACTGATCACCTCACCAAACTAACCCGACCCAGACCCGACCAGACTCTCAACCCACTGACCACCACTACGACCACCACTACTACGACCACCACTACAGCATACCTCATCCCTCCAACAAAACCCTCTTCTCTCCCCCATTCATTCCACGCCACAGCCTCCCTTGGCCAATACAACCCCCCCGTTTCTTCCTTTCTGCAGAGTCATCCCTCCTTAGATCCCTTTCCATCCTCAATCCACTTTCTCCCTCCCTCTCTCTCTTTTCTCTCTCCCCCAATTTACTCGTCTCTCTTTCATTCTACCTTTCCCTTGACATTCGTTTATTCATTGTTGTTGGCTCGCGCTCCTCCCGATGTTTGGCTAGCCACCCACTCAAAAAGCCCACCTCTGACCAACCAGCCCTGCCCGACCCTACCAGCCAACCACCTACCACCTAACACCCCCCAAAAACCCGCCGTCGTTCCACTGTCCGGTTCAACTCTCAGCTTTCCAACTACCACCATTCTCCGTCCCCTCGCGCTTTCGTTTCCGCCGTCTTCTGCGACTCGCGATCGGATTTGATCACTCCCCTCCCGTCCGTCTCGAGTATTGGAGTTTCTACGTCAGAAGGAGCATTCGGCTCCTCGGATAGTCCCAGGATGTTATCAGACAAGTATGGCTTGATCGCGGGTCGCCGCCCTCTGTTTGCGAGGCGTTTCGTTCCAGGCTAACCATGTCATCCGTCATGTTTAGGTATGTCGGCCTCATATTGGCCATTCTGTCAACAATGGCAATCGGTATGCTCTCTCTTCCCCATGCCCCGTCTCCAAATGCCACTGACCACGCCTTAGGCACCAGTTTTGTCATCACCAAAAAGGTTCGTTCGCCCTGTCGCTCTATCCCCCGATTCCAACGGCCTCGCCCGGGCGCCGGTCCTCCGCGGTCCCCGACACAACACTAACCAATGCCACCAACAGGGTTTGATGCAAGCCTCGGAGAGACATGGTTTCGAGGGCGAAGGATTCTCATATCTGAAAAGTCCCGTGTGGTGGGGAGGTGTTATTACATGTACGGACCCCGGATTCCCCCCCCAGCTGCGATTACTTCGGTCCCTGGACCAAAGAACGACCGGACTGACCGAGGATGGTAGTGGCATTGGGTGAAATCGCAAATTTCGCCGCATATGCGTTCGCTCCCGCGATTCTTGTGACGCCGCTGGGTGCGCTGAGCGTCTTGATCGGGTATGGAACGCCCCCTGCGCCCCGTGAGGTGGTGGTTGGGTTGACTCGCTAACGCTTCTCCAGCGCCGTTTTGGGATCATACTTCCTGCACGAGCGACTAGGGACACTGGGCAAGCTGGGTTGCGCCATGTGCCTGCTGGGATCGGTCGTCATCGTCCTTCATGCGCCCCCGGATAAGCCCGTTGATAGAATTGACGAGATTCTGGCCTACGCCTTGCAGCCCGGTACGTTGGTCACGGACTTCTCTCGCGAGATCGCGCGGCACCGTACTAATCCAGCGTCTTTCGCAGGTTTCCTTCTCTACTGCGTCGTGGTATCCGTTTTCTCGACCGTTATGATCTATCGTGTTGCGCCCGCGCACGGGAAGAAGAACCCCCTCATCTACATTTCGATCTGCTCCACCGTCGGCTCCGTCTCCGTCATGTCCGTCAAGGCCTTCGGCATCGCGGTCAAGCTCACACTGGGCGGCAACAACCAATTCACCCACGCCTCGACCTACGTCTTTATGATCGTGACCGGCTTCTGTATCCTGACGCAGATGAACTACTTCAACAAGGCCCTGAACCAGTTCTCTACCACGATGTAAGTTGACCGCTCGCCCCACCCGCCGAAACTGGCGCTAATGGATTGGGACAGCGTGAACCCGCTGTACTATGTCACTTTCACCACCGCCACGCTGTGTGCCTCCTTCATCCTCTTCAAGGGCTTCAACACCACCGAAGCCGTGAACACGATCTCGTTGCTCTGTGGCTTCTTGATCATCTTCTCGGGCGTCTACCTGTTGAACCTCTCGCGGTACGATCCTGACGGACACCAGCTGGTCAACCCCAAGATGGAGGACGACGGAGTGCCGACGGACGGCATCGCCGGCTACCAAACCCGGCGCTCGATGCAGACCCGCCGCAGCACTGACGGGCGGAATTCGGCCACCTACATGAATGGACATGGGGACCGGGAAGGTCTGATGCATGCCTATGACGTCGAAAACCAGGCATTCGGCATGTCTGACTTGACCGAGGAGAGCGATGGCGAACCAGGCCCGACATATAAGCGGGATGGGGAAGTTACACACACGTCGCATCCACCAGATAAACATGATGAGCGATAGTCTGCTACGACCGAATCGATCTTGTTTTTTGATCCTCTTTTTGCTTTTCTTTTACTTTTTCTTTTATTTTACTGATATTGCTTGACGAACAAACATATCGTGGTTACGTTTTTCCTTGTCTGTCTGTTTCCCTTTTTTTTTTTTTTTAACTTTCTATTTTCTCCTTCTCATTTTGCCGATACTTGGCCGTCTTATGTCCCTCGCTTGATTTGCTATCCCTTGGATACATTGTATTTTTATTTCGTTCCGCGCGCATGGAGATACCAGCAAGAGAGACTAGACATGCTCATGAATGACTGGATTGGGACGCTGTTTGGGACTGGTGTGGGCATGATATACACCGTTGATCGGGTAGTCACACTCCCTGCAAACCGACTTGAAATGTATATAGTGGTGTAAAATCCCGAAATTTATCTTTTGAGACGGTTTCCATGAACTCTATCTTCGAATCTCCCTCACGCCAAAACTCCTTGAGAGGGGAAAATGGTGGGGACCACGTGGCGGAGATTGGAGTTGGTGACGATGTCGACCGAGCGGCCCACATGGGGTGGTGGTTTGCAGCCGAGATCAGCTGTCCCGCTCACTCACCGTTGCGATCGTCGTCTGCCACAACTACTCGTACTCTCCCTTAACCCGCCTACCTACCCACCGCGATCCATTCTTGAAATCCAAGCAGGGAGTGATGAAACCCAGCGGACCTCGCAACGTATTTGGAGTACTCGACAGGAAGACGTAACCGACTCTCTCCTCCCACCCCACTCCCCCGCACGAAAATCAATGCCACCACCATGCCCGGCCTGCTACGAAAACTGGTCATCTTCGCAGCGGTAGACGGCCTCATCCTGCAGCCCCCGGTCGCGAACCTGAGAAATTACGGAAACAATGATTCCGCCCTACTCATCGACTACAAGACCGGCCGGGTCTCGTCGCTGCCGGCTTCCGCGTCGGAGTTGAGTGAGCGCGATTCGGGGCTGGAGTCGTATGGTCTTGTTGGTAGGGTTGCCAGTGTTTTTACTTGCTTTGGAATATACTCACTTTGAGCTTGCGGCCACGGCGCTATTATGACTATGCTAAGCAAATACACCCGATGAATAGGCCTCTTGTCCGTCGCGTCGTATTCGTTCCTGATCGCCATCACGCAGCGGCAGCAGGTGGCGCAGATTCAAGGAAAACCGGTTTACGCTGTCACTAATATTGCGGTTATCCCGACGTCGTCGCTGAAAGATGCCTCGCATGCGATTGCCCAAGCGAGGGAGAGTTCCCGGCAGGGGGACGACGACGACGACGAGCAAGACGAGATAGAGTCGGATGGCACGGCGTCGGATTCGGAGACCGATGCGGGGGACACCGATGTTGGCACCGCGCCGTCCTCGCCGGTCCAGACAGAGCACTCTTTGCACAATCGATCGAATAGCATCGCGGAGGACGTGATGGGGAAACGGGTTCCCTTTGGTCGCTTCGCGGCCAACTGGCTGTCGAGGAAGACGCTGGGATTGCCGGGGCTCGGGACGGTCGATCATGATGGCAATGGGTCGATGCTGGATACGAAGGATGCGGATGTACAGGGTAGTCCGACGGGATCTGATACGGAAGAGGCGCTGGCTGCGTCGGGGAGTGAATCGAGTCCTGAGAGGGGAGAGGGCCCGTCGTCTTCGCCGTCGGTTGTGGAGCTGTTGCCCAAGTTGTTGCGCTATACGAAGCTGATCTTTGCGTCGCATAATTTCTTCTTCGCTTATGATTATGATCTTACGAGAAATTATGGAACGAGTGATCTGTCGGCTAAGAGCTTGCTGCCGCCGCATAAGGTTGCTGATGAGTTGGTATGTGTGAGGGTGTTGACCACGGGTTTGATGTCGTTCGCTAATGGTGGATTATTGCAGTATTTTTGGAATCGGCATCTCATGGCGCCTTTTATCGGAGCGGGCGCTCATAGTTACGTGCTACCGCTTATGCAGGGGTTTGTCGGCCAGCGCGAATTCACCGTCGCTGGTGCTGGACGCCCGTCTACTGAGGCATCTGATTCGGCTAGGCCGGAGGGCCAGATGCTGGGCGAGACATCTGCGGCAGAGGCCATGGAGGCCGCTGCGAACAAGCGGGACTTCCTGCTCACGTTGATCTCACGACGGTCGGTCAAGCGTCCCGGACTGCGCTATCTCAGACGCGGGGTCGACGATGATGGAAACACCGCCAACACCGTGGAGACGGAGCAGATCCTTTCGGTTCCCGACTGGGATCCTGCGCACCGGGTATACTCCTATCTCCAGATCCGCGGGTCCATTCCACTGTACTTTTCTCAGTCGCCGTATGCGCTCAAGCCGGTTCCTATACTCCATCACTCGACCGAGACGAACGAATTGGCGTTTGAGAAGCATTTCCGGAGCCTCAGCCGGAGGTACGGGAAGGTCCAGGCCGTGTCCCTCATCGACAAGCTGGCTGGAGAGTTGAAGCTAGGCAATGAGTTTGACAAGTACACCAAGTCTCTCAACGAGGCCGGGGGGATCGAGGGCAAGCCACTGGGCCTGGAGTGGTTCGACTTCCATAGCGAATGCCGGGGAATGAAATTCGAGAACGTGAGTCGACTCGTCGACCGTCTGAAGCCCACGCTCGAGGAGTACGGCGACACGATGGTCCAGAGCAACACAGTCCTCCGGACCCAAGCCGGCATCATCCGGACCAACTGCATGGACTGCCTCGACCGCACCGGCGTGGCGCAATGCGCCTTTGCCCAATGGGCACTGGAGCGAGAACTGCAATCCGAAGGCATCGATCTCGACCTGGCCAGCGACTCCTCCACGCAGTGGTTCAACACCCTCTGGGCCGACAACGGCGACGCCATCTCCAAGCAGTACTCCTCAACGGCGGCCCTCAAAGGCGACTACACGCGGACCCGAAAGCGCGACTACCGCGGGGCGCTGAACGACTTCGGCCTCACGCTCACCCGGTACTTCAACAACATCGTCAACGACTACTTCTCGCAAGCCTGCATCGACTACCTCCTCGGCAACGTCTCCACCCAAGTCTTCCAAGAATTCGCCACAGAGCTCCAAACCGCCGACCCAGGCATCTCTGTCCAAAAGCTCCGCCAGAACGCCATCGACACAAGCTGCCGCATCGTAATCAGCGACCCGTCCGAAGAATTCCTCGGCGGCTGGACAATGCTCACCCCGCGCGAGCCCAACACCCTCCGTACCCTCCCCTTCGAAGAATCCGTCCTCCTCCTCACAGACGCCGCCGTCTACAACTGCCGCTTCGACTGGGACACCGACAAAGTGATGTCCTCCGAGCGGGTCTCCCTGCGCTCCATCTCGCGCATCAGCCACGGCACATACATCACCTCCACACTGACAACCGCACAGACCGCCGAGCGCCACAACGTCGGCCTCGTCATCGAGTACCGCGAAGGCGACTCGCACGACCTCCGCGTCAACACCCGCTCCCTTCACAGCAGCGTCGACACCACAGCCCTCGACAAGAACAGCGCGGCCCACTCCTCCGAATGGCCCGTCTCCTCCTGGTTCAAGGGCCTGCGCGCGCCGACCGCCCGGATCATGGCCTTCAAGGCGCTCCCTGTTTCGAATTCTGTAACCCAGACGAAGAACCCGGGGAGTCCGGCGGTGAGTGAGGGCGATTGGGTCAGGTCGATTTGCGAGGAGATTCAGCGGGCGATTGTGGCCAGCCCGGACACGGAAGGCCCTGATCAACTTGTTGTTGAGAAGGGAGAGATTATCTCGTTGGAGGATGCGAGGAAGAGAACGGGCATCTTGGAGACGCTTGTGCATGATGTGAAGAAGTTGGTGTGGGCTTGACCTGTTTCTCTCTCCCCCGACGGGTTTATTGCTTTCCCTGTGCGACTGTTTTCAGGTCGACTTTCTTCGGTTGACTGTTTCTTCCCAGTTTATGTCTTCTCGCAGTTGTGGATTGCATATTTTGCACATATTTTGCACATTTATATTCATAGTTATGACTATCATTGTGGATGCGTTAGTTGGTGCAGAGGTTTGCTTGGTTGTGCATATGAGTTTGATGATTTATGATAGTTAGTTGATAGTTGATATTCTAGTCTCTGGCGAGAGATAGTGTTAATAGTGTTAATAGTATCAAGTATATCTTTTAACATGGTGCATGGTGAATTGACTTGATGTTTCTATAGACACATCTATAGTCCCTCATCTCACACTATTATCATATCACATCACATCAGATCCTCACATCATTATCATTATCATATCCTCACACCATTATCATCACCATCATCATAATCTAGTAAACGTGGTATATCCAAACCTCTACCAAACACACCCTAATCAACCAAAACCAACACCACCACCACCAGCACCAACTACCCGTTCCCCCCGAGGCACAACCCCCCTCAACCCCCCCAAAACCACAGGATCCAACCCCACCCCAACACCCCCCACCCACCCGCCCATCCTGCACCCCTCCCTAAAATGCCCCGCCAAATGATCCGCCCTCTCCGCCCAGCTCTGCAAATCCATCCCACAAAACCCACACACGCTGCAGATGTCGGGGCGCGCGCGGCGCCACTCGTCTAGGGAGAACGGAAGCGGTTGCGGTTTTGTGCAGGAGTGGTATTTGCGGAGGTGTTGCGCGAGGTGGTCTCTTCTGGTGAAGGTGCGTTCGTGGACGGGGCGGGAGGCGCAGGTTTGGAATTCGTGGGTGGGGAAGTGGGTGGGTGGGGGGGAGGAGAGGGGGCAGAAGGGGCATTCTTGTTCGTTTGGGTTCGGGTTGTGGGTGGTGTGGTTGTTCTTAGGGTTGAAGGAAGATGATGGGGAGGGATTGGCATCGGGTTTTGTATCGGGGTTGAAGGAGGGAAAAGGAGGGAGGAGTTGGTTTAGATCTGGGGTGCATATCCAGGTTGTTATGGGGGGCAGGTGGATGGTGGTTTCGTGGCGGGTCCAGTCGCTTTTCTTTTTGAAGGATTTGGGACAGAAGGTGCATTCGAATTGGTGGTGGCTTGTTTTGGCCGTTGGTGATGAGGACGATATTGGGCGGCCGCGTTGGCGGTGTCTGTTGGAGGAGGAGGACCATGGGGAGTCTCTATGTGCAGGTGAGGAGCCATGGCTCCATGCGGAGGAGACGCTGCTGGAAGAGGTCTCAGAGTGGTGACTTCCCAGTCCACTACCAGAGAGAGAGGAGTCAAAGCACGAGGACATCTCGTCAAAGTTCAGAAACGCATCCGCAAAAGATTCATCTGTCTGCGCAGACGCCGAAGACGCAGCCGATCCCGCAGGTCCCGATGAAGCCGCTAGGGCATCTCTAATAATAGACTCCGGCACAGCCTCATCATCCGGCGGCGAAGCCTCCCACCGCTCGAGCGGAGTCATAGACGTCCAGCGGCCGACGACAGGCTGCGGCATGGGAGACCCAGCGCGGGTAACCCGGGGGGTGATAGCAGACTGGACCTTGAGGCGCTGGCGACGGCGCGCGTTAGCGAACCAGGTGGAGACGCGTTTGGCAGTGAAGCCTGTTTCGCGCGCGAGGTGCGCCTTTTGCTCGTCGGTTGGGTAGGGGTGTTCTTGATTTTGGGAGAACCAGGCGCGGAGGACGCGGGCGCCTTTGCGGATGAAGTGCTTGGAGTCTGTCGGGGCTGACTCATTTTCATTCTGGCTGGCCGAGACGCCTGGAGTGATAGGGATGCTCGTGATTGTCGGTTGTGGTGCTAAGCTATCACCACCCTCTTCGGTGACCCCGTGCAGGTGCCCTAGGACCGGCACCTCTGTCTCAAACCGAGACGGTTGGCGCTTTTCGCCGAGGGCGAGGCTGCATTCGCGGAAGAGCGCCGCGCAGCTGGAGCATGATGTGATGGGGTTGGGGTTAGCCGATGTCGTGCGTAAGATCAAGCACTGCAGTTTGTGTCTGCGACAGTAACTGCATGGGTGGGGAGGAGAGTAAGCGCCGTCGAGCCATTGGGAGACGTCGGAGAACCCACGACTAGGATGGCGTAGATTGACGGTCGTAGTAGGATTGGCGGGTGGGATGAACTCGTTGTTGGGTTCTTGTGTTGTGAAGCCACCACCTTGATTGGGAGGTGAGAACACGGTGTTAGGGTCCAGAGTGTTGCTCTCTGCAAAGTCCCATTGCAGTTCAGACTGATTTGTAGACGAGTAGTATGTATCGTGGGTGAACAAGTCCCAGTCGAAAAATGGACACTCTTCTTCTGTCGCCACTGTATTTCTCTCGTCGTCGGGTCCGACAGAGAAGGCTGTACCTTGTCCAGACAGAGCCAAAGGGTCCAGTCCCATACGATCGACCATCTCGGATACACCGCGTTCTGTCGAGGGGAAGTGATGAGTCGTTGAGATAGATTTGATAGATATGCGTCGTTGATAAGAAGAGGCGCGGCTGACTCAGCGAGCAAAAGTGGGCAGTCTAGCCGGTTATAGTCTAGTATATTCTCTATCTATATCTACAGCGCATCTTCTACTTCTTCATTTCTACTTGTTCTACTTCTTGCTCAATATCATGCTGAAATAACTTGATGATGTCTATCTTTCTCTATTTATTACCAGTATATGGATATGTACAACGATCTGGCACATGTTCTATTAGCCGCAAAACTCACGGATGAGCTTCTCAAAAACAAGCTGCAGCTTCTGCAAGCTCTCAACCTCCACCCACTCCTCCTTTCCATGTAACCCATGTCCCTTGGGACCATATACGACGGACGGAATCCCCTCACGACTGAGCAGCGCAGCATCGCACCAGAAAGCCGCAGCAGACGGTGTCGACCGACGTCCAAAAACAGTAGTTTCGCAAGCCCCAACCATCTCAACAAACGGATGGTCCGTGGGCAGCTTTTGGGTCGGACGGGCCATCGTAATGCGGGGTGCTGCGTACCGGAACTGTGAGTTTTCCTGGACAATGTCTTCCAACATCGAGTTGAGGTCCGACAGAATGGACTCTTCCGTTTGCACAGTGACAGTCCGGAACTCAACTGTCACGGTGCACTTGGCTGGGTAGGACGATGGCTCCTCGCCGCCTTGGATCAGGCCGCAGTGTAGGGATGCAGCGCCCAGCGTGTCGTCGACGGGGAGCGAACGCTGATACTGCTCCAGGGCCCGGAGGAACCACCCGGCTAAGAGAATGGCGTCCTTTCCGTTGGCCGGGTCGGACCCGTGAGCGGCAACGCCGAGGATGTCGATCTCAACCCATATGAACCCCTTGTGTGTGGTCATGAGCGTCTCCATGGTCGGCTCGGGGATCACGGCGGCGTCTGCCCGCCACCCCGCAGCGAGTACATCCCGTGTGCCTTGAGAAGCGTCTTCCTCGTCGGAAACCGCCGTCACGATGATGTCGCCACGGGGAAGGTTTCCGCTGGCCTTGACCGAGGCCAGGGAAGCTAGAGCTGCTGCTAGTCCGCCTTTCATGTCGAGAGAGCCACGGCCCAGAACCACCTGTCGACCGTCACGTTCGCCGAGTGACCCGGCCAGGGCATCTTTCTCGTAGCTGGAAAGGCTGACCGTGTCAACGTGGCCATTGAACATTAGCGAACGGCCCTCGCCAGTGCCGCGCATGACACCCACAATGGACGGTCGGCCAGGGACGGTTTCAATCCGGTGATGTTCAATGCCGCGGTGGGCGAACCACCCAGCTAGGTAGTCCACGATTTGGTCTTCCCCAATACCGTCGGTCACGGATAGAGATGGATTGGAGGAATTGACGGTGGTGAGAACCTGCGTCAGACCAACCGAGTCCTCGACAGTAACGTCCAATGGAGTTGGATAGGGCCGTGGTCCTTCCGTACTAAGCAAGACGACAACGGCATCCGAGCCTAGGAAACTTGTCTCGCTCGTAGCAGCAAGGCGTCGTAGTGCAGCAAGCGACGCAGCACCGCACGGTCCAGCCGCCACGGATTGCGTCGCGAGATACTGAATCGCGCCGTGAGTCTCCTGGCACGAGACCGTCACACACGAGTCGACGAATCGCTGAAGATCAGGCCACGCAGTAGCGGAAACCGTCCCGCAGTTCATGCCATCCATGATCGTTGACGAAGAGTCGACGCTCACTGATTTTCCGATCGTCAAACTGGAGTGTAAGCAGGCCGCCGTATCCGGCTCGACGGCCACCATCGTCGCCGGCGAGTCCCGAGACTTGCAGTACTTTGCGACAGCATGAGCAAGGCTGCCCACCCCAACTGGGGACACCATCACGCTGCACTTCAAGCCCTTCTCCGTCAACTGCTCTTCCACCTCTGCCATCATCGTCGAGTATCCCTCCACGATCCACGACGGGACTTCTTCGTATCCCGCGAACGCGGTATCCTGAACGAGGAGTCCCCCGTCCATAGCCTTGACAGCATCTGCAGCCTCCTGCACCGCCTGATCATATCCGCTCCGGACCACGATAATATTGGCACCCTCCCTAGCAATGAGTCCGCGCGTAGTCTCGTCCATCGCTTGAGGTACATAGATACGCGCCCCGAGACCCAGCAATCTCGCCATGAACGCAACAGCGCGACCATGATTACCGTCCGTCGCAGCGACCAACGTTAGCGGAGTGCCCTTCAAACGCTCCGCCAACTCATCCAAACTAATAGTAGGCGACTGGCCTAAATGCGCCACGATAGCCCTATAACACCCCCACGACGCACCCAGCACCTTGAAAGCTGGGAGTCCAAACCGGTCACTCTCATCTTTAACAAACACAGCACGAACGCCAATTTGCGCTGCCAGCTCTGGTAAAGACGTTAAGCGCGTGGGTTTATACCTAGGAAGCGACTGATGGAATGCCTTGAGCGACGCTGTTTGGGGTTCTGCGCAGCGCGCTGTCGCGGCGGCGGGATTGAAGTATACGGGTCGTCGGGAGGACATGGTGGACGATGTGGATTAAACGTAATTATCACAAGACATGCATGTAATATTGGGAATGCGTGAGGATGAGAAGGTGCTTTTCCTGAGTGGAGGGTCGATTTATTGATCGCTGTATATAGAACATTCCCCGCGCGCCTTCCCGCGACATCGTGGGTCTTGCAGGATGTTTTTTGCGCGCCTTCTCGAAATCATCTCCGCCACCAGTTTCTATGACAGGATAATCATCCACAGTTACACATATCTTATACTATAACCCAATTCTTTCTATTCCTGTTCTCTAAGGTTCAAGTGCGTCAGGACATTAAAACTTATAAAACAGCCAGCCATCATGGCCTCCACCAAATTCATCCCCAAACGGGCCCTCCTCTCCAACCCATCCAGAACCCTATCAACCACATCCAACCCCCCATCCGGCCTAAAAATCAACTCCTCCCGACTCTGGGAAAGCATCCACCAAACATGCAACCAATGGGGCGCTGCCCATCGCTACGGACCGTAAGCCTGTCTCTCCATCCCCCCATTTCAATAGATCCTAACACGCCCCAGCCACCCCGAAGAAACAGGCATGGCGCGCCTAACACTAACAGACGACGACGCGCACGCGCGGCGCTGGCTCGCCGACGAGGTCCACAAACTGGGCTGCTCGCTGCAAGTCGACCAGATGGGCAACATGTTCGCGCGCCAGGCGGGCTCGCTGCGCTCGTCTGCGCCTATGATCGCCATGGGCAGCCATCTGGACACGCAGCCGCGGGGCGGGCGGTATGATGGCGTGCTGGGTGTGATGGCTGCGTTGGAGGTGTTGCGCACGATGAAGGAGAGTGGGTTTCGGACGGGGTTTGATGTCGGGTTGGTTAATTGGACTAAGTATGTCCCTTATTCCTTGACCCTGGCTCTTTTGCTTGCTGCATGCGCACACCCGGGGGAAGTTAGGTACTGACAGTATAAAGCGAGGAAGGCGCGCGCTTCCCCAAATCAATGTGTTCCTCCGGCGTCTGGGCAGGCGCCATCCCCATCGAGCAAGCCTGGGACCTGCGCGATATCCAAAACCCGAAGGTGACGCTGCGCTCCGAACTCGAGCGCCACGGCTACCTCGGTGAACTGGCGTGCTCGAGCGATCCAGCGACGGGGTACCCGCTAGGCGCGCACTTCGAGCTACACATCGAGCAGGGCCCGATCCTGCAAGAAACAGGGCGCTCCATCGGCGTCGTGCAAGGCGCGCAGGGCTACAGATGGTTGAAGTTCACCGTGCACGGACGAGACGCGCACACAGGCACGACGCCGCTCAGCGCGCGCAAGGACCCGCTTCTCGCGGCCGCGAGGATGATCGCGGCATCGAACGATATCGCGCAGGCGCACGGCGCGTTGGCGTCGACGGGCGTTCTGCAGATCCCGTCGAATGCGTCTACTAACACTGTGGCGTCGGAGACGACCTTCACGCTGGATATCCGCCATCCCGAGGACAGCGTGGTGCACGCGGTGCAAGACGCGTGTCTGTCGGCTTTTGGGCGCATCGCGGCGCAAGATGGAAAGGGAGTCACCTTCGACTGGACGCTCGATACAGACTCGCCCGCTGCGAAGTTCGACGAGGGGTGCATCGGCGCTGTGCGTGATGCGGCTGAGGGGCTTGTTGGTGCTGATGGCTGGCTGGACATTACTAGTGGGGCGGGTCATGATAGTGTCTATACGAGTAAGCATTGTCCGACGACGATGATTTTTGTGCCGTGTCGGGATGGGGTTAGCCATCATCCGGAGGAGTATTGTCGGGCTGAGGATTGGTAAGTTGAGCTTCCTGGGTTGTTTGAATTTGAGGAATGGTGGGGTTGCTAATGGTTTTTGTGCAGTGCTATCGGTACGCAGGCTTTGTTGGAGGCGGTCGTTAGGTATGACCGGTCTATGGTGGAGAAGTCTTGATTTGTTGGGTTAGCAGTCATATCAGGCTTGACTAGCATGCTGGTTCATATTTGGGGTAGGGACTGGGATGATTTGAAGGTTGGTATGGGATTAGCGAATATTACCAATTGACGATTCGTATTAAGAGGCGTAGATAAAAGGTGCATATTCTTTACTAATGTGTTCCATTCTTCGAAAGAAAGTTGATGAAATAACTCAATATACAAATATTAATTAGAAATACCTACAGCCCACATATAAGAACACACATCGAGAAAAAAAAGCCATCATGCCCAACCAAACCCAGATTGTAAAAACTACCGCACCTTCTTAGGCTCCTCGGCTACCTCATAACACCGCTCATCAGTCCCCTCGACCTCCTTGACAAGCCTATTCATCTCCTTAACCTGCTTGTCGATCTCGGACTGCGTCATGCGCGTCTCGCGGTTGAAAAGCGCGGCGTCGGGCTTGCGGTAGCTGCCTCCCAGACGATCCCACAGGGTGGTATACTGGCCGTAGTTGTAGTTGAAGTAGTAGTGGTGGATGGTGTGGCAGGCGGAGCCGTTGACTACGGGGGAGTTCATGGCGTATTCGCCGTCGTCTAATTGATCTCTGTTAGAGAGGCGTCTGCGCAACTGGGGAAGAAAAACAAGAAAAAAGGGGGGAGAGGAAAAGAGTAGGGGAGAACATACGAATCATAACGGTCCAAATCGTAACAAACATGAACAGCGCAAGATAGGCCCACTTCTGCAGCGGAAAGAGAAACGGATAAACATGGTAAGACACACTCTGCGCCCACCCGTCCAGCGGATGAAAGGCGTAACTCGCGAACGGCGTCGAGATAATCCACTTATGGTGCGGCTTGTGCAGGTTCTTATACACCCAAGGGTGGTGCAGCCCGCGGTGGATCCAGTAGATGCCGAAATCGGTGAAGAGGATGAAGAGCGGGAACTGGAGGACTGTGTAGAGGGGGAAGGGGGCGTCTGTGGAGAAGTCGTAGAGCTTGGTGTAGTCGCGTACCTCGGCGACGAAGAAGGGCGCTGTCAGTAAGGCCATTACTGGGATTGCGCTGTACGCTTGTTGCTTTTCGAGCTGGATTTGGTTGCGCAGGAACTTGGGGTGCTTCATGGAGCGTTTGTCGAAGACGAGGTGGAAGGAGATTGTTGCTGTTAGGTAGTAGAGGATGAGGGCGAAGAGCCTGGTGTAGTTGGTTTAGTCTCTCTTCTTCTTAATTATCATGTTCGTCCTCTTCTTAGAAAACGGAATGCATACCATGAGACGGCGAAGAGACTGAGGAATTGGCGGACAAGATGGTCTCTAGGCAAGAGACTTTCCGTCGCCCATTTTGACGGTTCCAGGGGCATGTAGCGATTGACTCGCTCGTTCAACGAGTTAGGAATCTCAGTGCCATTCATGGGAGTCCATTGGAACTGGTCTGTCGACTTGGGGAGGATCGTGGCGTAGAACCGGTCGAGTAGGAAAGTATCGAGGACATCAAGGAGGACGTCCATCATGAACACAATTGACGCCTATGCGGTGGGCTGTCAAGACTAGACTGGTAGCACAATCGGAGACATTTCGTGATATTTCTCTATATATAGGATATAGTACATCCGACACGTGAGGTCGGAAGGGTCAAGTTCCGTCAATGGCGAGACATGGGGAAAGATGGCTTTAGTAACGGGTGCCCTTGCAGTGGAATCGGCCCACCGTTCTGTATGACGGTACACTTATATATCACAGTGACTAATCTGCTAGTCCCATAGTAAACTAGAAGCAGACTGTTTCTCCTATTCTTGAAGCTATGGCGCCACTTATTCTAGGCTCCTATGTTTATAGGGAATTTGGTGGGTATTTGGACGGTCCAGGCCATTGACCGGAGTATGTACGGAGGATGATCATACCTGGTTATTCAGGCGAATATGGTCTGCCTACTTGAGATATTGATTCACCTTGATCTTTTTATCTGCCCATTGTATCGTGCATAGTCACGAGACATCTTGATCAATAGTTGAGTTTTAACCTTGTACTATTGGTCTTACAACAACTTATATAATGCAATATGTATCTAGGAATCGCCCTATCCAATACCTTAAATCTGCTTCAGAGTTCATCGATAGTCTCCATGACAGCTGTTTGGCTAGCCATAGTTTGGCATTTTGGAAGGTCATCCAAGCCTAAATGAACCTGGATTGAACTTGATAAGTGGAAAGGGATGCCATGCAAGGACAATACGAGCTGCCTGAGTCCACAGACAGTTGTGAACAATAGCCACTCTATCTATAAACTCTTATATGTTGTAAATCAAACAACAGCTGCTCTATAGTTAGAGAAACTTTGTAGTTTAAACAATATAATCAATCCCCACATGATTTGGATGCTCTTAGACATTGAGACCTTTCGTCTATATCCAGCCACTAAAATAGTGTTCAACAAACAGAATCTAGTATCCTGTTCTATACAGTCAAGCAATCAAAGCAAGTACAAAGATTGCACTGTTATCAAACCAACATCAATCAAGGATGGTTGCCAATTGTGTCGATCCATGATGGTATACAGAATACTATAGTTACATCACCATTGCCCCATAATCCGCGTAATTAAGGTAATATCGATACAAAACATACATCCCCGCCATAGCGATGTCTGTTACTAAATTACTACTCTGACTGAATCTTACGATACCACCTCCGTTGAACCCAACTTTCCCCGCCAAATGAGAACCCCTCCGTGTCTCCTTCTATACATTGTCTGAACCAACTGACACAAACAATGGGTCCTATGGGCTCATTCAAGCGGAGTGGTTGTCATGACAGACACATATCGTCCGAGGACACTATACCAAAACCAGATGGATGATCCAGTAGCGTTCAACCCTGAGTGGACAGGAACCGTCCATCCAACCAACCATAAAACTTTCATTATCTGGGATATGTGATGGTTCTGTCACAGCTGGTATTCAATCTTTGACCGTAATGTATGCCCCTCTATGCTCCTCCACTATGAACACTTCTTTGTCGTGTCCTTGCGATTGAAATTCCGATACCCGACAATGATCCCAATGTCAGATTTGGTCAGATAGTTTCTTGTGGCTGACATATAGATTTCCCTCCATGTGTACGGCGTAAGAAAATTCTGAGGGAGGTGGGTGTGGAACAGACGATAACCTATGATAGTGGAAATGCAAGGACGGCGGGGTTATCAAGACCTAGATTACCGCCAGAATTACCGTATTTCTCTTAGAAAAGGATGACCATACATACCTTACACTTACAACCCACCTCCCTCTTTCTCTCTCCCTCACTCTCTCACACTAACCGCACTTCCCTCCTCTCCTCTCTCTCTCTCTCCCCACCACCATCTCCTCCTCTTACTTTTCCTCTACTCTAATCCCGTCATTTCTCCTCGCCCTCCCTCTCTCCCCTCCTCCCCCCCCTCCTCCTCTCCTGCCTTTCCACCTTCATCATGGAGTGGCAACCTCAGGATGAGCCATTGAGGCAGCTTTCGGGCTGTCTCAAAGATTCTTTAAACGCTTATAATCGCACAGCCCAAAAGCAGGCTGAACAGGTCAGTTTCACTCCTCTTTCTCTTCTTTTTCCTTCTATATTTTCCTTTTCCCTTTCCCCTACTCTATCTCGCTTTACCTTGATATATGGTTTTCTTCTGCCCAGTTGACCACGCTCTATCCCCTCCCCCCCCACCATGTTACTATTTGACGATCAACTGCAATTCTTCCCCCTCCAGTATTAGAGAATAATATTTGGAAAAGCCGACTGACGTTGATGATCTCCATTAGATGCTAGTACAAGCAACCTCGTCACCGGATTATGTGAACTACCTTACGTATTTGTTTTCCACCCCGCAGGTCCCTCCTGCGGTGTCCATGGACGGCGAGACCTACAACTATGTGCGGTTCGCAGCCGCGATGAACCTGAAGACCAAGATTCACTTAGCATACAACACTATTCCCCAGCCGAGTTTGTCCTACATCCAGTCGGCCACCTTTATTGGTCTCCGCGACGCAAACAACCAGGTCCGCAACTCCGCGGGCAGCATTATTACCGAATTGGTTTCACAGGCGGGCTTGTTGGCTTGGCCCGAAGTCCTCCACCAACTCCTCTCTCTCGTGGATAATAGCTCTCAGGATGTCCCCGTCATGGTGCAGGAAGCCGCCATGTCCGCGCTGGCCAAGGTCTGCGAGGACAACCGTCGCATCCTGGATCGGGACTACCAGGGCCAATGTCCCCTGGACGTGATCATCCCGAAGCTCCTGGAATTCACCTCGAGCCCCAGTTCCAAGGTCCGATCCTTGGCGCTGAGCACCATCCACGTTTTCCTGCCCCACCGCCCCAAAGCCCTGATCGCCTCGATGGATTTGTTTCTTTCGCAGCTGTTCCAACTCGCCAACGACCAAAGTACCGATGTGCGACGCGAGGCCTGCCAGACCTTTGCGCAGCTCGTGGACTTTGCGCCCGAGAAACTGATTCCTCACATGGAGGGTCTGGTCAACTATATCATCATGCAGCAACAGAACCAGGAAGATCCCGAGCTGGCTCTGGATGCCGCAGAGTTCTGGCTCGTGGCCGGTGAACAGGCGAAGCTGCAGCAACCGCTGGCCCCCCACATGTCGAAGATCGTGCCGGTGCTCCTGCAGAATATGGTCTATGATGAGGACGAAGCCATCCGCCTGACGAACGAGGGCGACGACGCCGACGAGGAAGACCGTGTGGAAGATCTCAAACCGCAGTTCGCCAAGTCGAAGGGCGCCCGCATGGATGGGTCGAAGACGGAGGCGCAGGCCAACGGCAATGCGCCGCCCGCCGCGGAGGACGAGGATGATGAGTTGAGTGAAGGCGAGATCGAAGATTCCGAGTTCGGGGACGACCCCGAGGGCGAGTGGACTTTGCGGAAATGTTCCGCGGCCGCCTTGGACATCTTCGCCAACGTCTACCACCAGCCCATCTTCGAAGTCATTCTGCCCTACTTGAAGGAGACCATTCGCCACGAGCAGTGGCCCCAGCGCGAAGCCGCTGTCCTCACCCTAGGTGCCGTGGCCGACGGATGCATGGATGCCGTCACCCCCCACCTGCCGGAGTTGGTCCCGTACCTGATTTCCTTGCTGAACGACTCGCAACCCGTCGTCCGACAGATCACCTGCTGGTGCCTGGGTCGGTACTCCGAGTGGGCCTCGCACCTGGCGGACCCCTCCGAGCGAGCCCGTTTCTTCGAGCCCATGATGGAGGGCATCTTGCACCGCATGTTGGACAACAACAAGAAGGTACAGGAGGCGGCCGCCTCGGCCTTTGCCAGTCTGGAGGAGAAGTCCGATGCGAACCTGATCCCGTACTGCGAGCCGATCCTTCGCCAGTTCGTCCAGTGCTTCGGAAAATACAAGGATCGCAACATGTACATTCTGTACGACTGCGTGCAGACTCTGGCGGAGTGTGTCATGGCAGAACTGGCCAAGCCCCACCTGGTGGAAATCCTCATGCCCGCTCTCATTGATCGGTACAACATGGTGTCGGATCAGTCCCGGGAGCTCTTCCCTCTGCTGGAGTGCTTGGGGTACGTCGCTGCCGCCTACGGCGATGCCTTTTCGCCCTTCGCGGCCCCTCTCTTCCAGCGGTGCACCAAGATCATCTACGAGAATCTCCAGGGTTATATGGCTTCGGTGAACAACCAGGCGATCGATGAACCTGACAAGGACTTCCTCGTCACGAGCTTGGACTTGCTGAGTGCGATCATCCAAGCCATCGATCCGCGCAAGAGTGGCGAGCTGGTGAACGGCTCGCAGCCCCGGTTCTTTGATCTTCTCTGCTTCTGCATGGAGGACCCCAACTACGAGGTTCGCCAGTCATCATACGCCTTGCTGGGTGACTGCGCCATCAGCATCTTCCCCCAACTCGAACAGTTCATCCCCAACGTGGTTCCTATCTTGATCAAGCAGCTCGATCTTGACTTGATCCGGGACGATGATCGCCACACGGGATTCAGTGTCCTCAACAATGCCTGCTGGTCCTGCGGAGAGATTGCCGTCAACGAGAAGGCAGCCTTGTCGCCGTACGTGGAGAAGCTGTACCAGGGCTTGCTCGCTATCCTCAACAACGAGGAGATCATTGACTCGGTGATCGAGAACGCTGCCATGGCACTGGGCCGACTTGGGATCTGTTGCTCGGATCAGCTCGCTCCGCATCTGGGCGAGTATGCCGGGGTGTTCCTGAAGTCGATGAGTCGGATTGACTTCACGCGGGAAAAGGCGTCTGCCTTCTTGGGCTTCAACCAGGTCGTCATGAAGAACCCGCAGGCCATGGAGGCATGCTTGGTCCAGTACTTCCAGGCCATCGCATCCTTCCCGGCTAAGACGATCAGTCAAGAGGACTACCGTGACATCCAGAGCTCTTTCCAGCAGGTAAGCGTCCAATGTGCGAAGTGGCGGGTTTTCCGGTACTAACTGCTGCATAGGTCCTGCAAGGCTACAAAAATATGATACCCGATTTTGATTCCTTCCTCTCGCAACTTCCGGCCCATGTTGCGCAGAAGCTTCGTTCTGTATACCAGGTTTAGATCTATATGCGGCATTTGTGATTTCAACCTTTCTTTTTCGTCCCTTGGGGATATATCATGGCGAAAGGCGTAATCAAAATTGCATTATGCATGTGGTCTTTCTCTTTTTCTCTTTCTCTTTCTCCTTTTCTCTCTTTCCCTCTTTCCCCCGTTCTCTCCTTCTTCTCTTTCTATTCCGGACCAGACCTATGTGCTGGAGGAACTGCCGATATCGACCCCTTGGACATACGTTTCCTGCTTCTGGCCTGTGGCGTGCTCTTTTTTTTTTCCGTCTAATCTTTGATTGATTGTTTGATCAACACTGAGAGTCGATCGGACGAAGGATGCAACATGTGATGAAAATTCTGTCTTGTTTTCTCTTTTTATGTTCTGTTTTTTTTTTTAAAAGCCCGAAATGTTTCAAGCCTGGGAATCACCTTCAGATCTAAGGAAAATATATACCAGGGAAGAGAAGGAAATGAATGAATGGAATGGAAATGGAACAAATGAAGCGATGCGTAACGGACTACTCTCACGACCATGACCTGACCACCCCCGGGTACCTTACTACCTACTACCTCCTACCTGTATCATTTTCATTATGGGATAGACTAGGTACCTTCTTTACCTTACCTTAGTAGGAACTCCAATTAGATAGATACCAATGTTTATTGTATTCCAACAACCAAAGATCAGCATAGTTATACTGGGATGGACCTGCACCACTTAGCTACCACCCAGGTATCTACACGCTGTATCCATAATGAATGGATTTTCCAATTCCACAACTCCAGCCGCGAAAATATGTTACAGGCTGTAACTCAACCAACCGTACCCACATATACCTACCTACCTACCTATGCTAATTCCAGACCCAGTCTCCACAGTTGGTCATCGTGTAAACCCATCGGAAAGAGGGGGGAAGAGGAACAGGGAGCGCAAAGGAAGGCAATAGGTAGCAAACAGACGGAGATTCAATGATCAAGATGATGATGGACGGTGGTGATGGTGGTAGACATTTCAGCCGCACAAGGCTCGGACTAGTTCTCCCCAAGAGGGTGATGGGCCATGTCTGTCCATGTCATGCGGATGAATGACGGATTGAAATTAGCTTTTTGTTATGTTGATGAGTTGAAACTAGAGGCATCGTCGTCGAGGTCACTTCACTTCCTGGCCCCCTTCACTTTACTCTACTAGCTGGAGATAGACGGGGATGGAAGTTAGGGAATGCACCGAGGGAGGGAAAATGAAATCAAAAATCCAAACGAGATAAAATGACGTAAAAAAAAAAGCTATGAAGAGTAGGATAGTTAGTTCACTTCTCGACAAGAATAGAAACAGAGTCCGTCCTCCGTATACGATGACAGGAATAGCTCTCTGCTTTCTATATCTGTTTCTATATCTATCCATCTATACGTAAATCTCTATCTTGGTATATGCATCTCGCAACATGCCGCCTCTAAAGGAAGGCAGAGACGGGGTAAGCCGCTTTCTTTCTTCTTGATTTCTGCTTGGTAGCTAACTAACTAACTAACTACATGCTACGAAGTAGTTCGCTCCTAACTAGCTAGCGTGATGTGAAAAAGGCGACGAGACGATGAGACGAAGGGAGATGAGAGGAACATCATGTCTTGGCCGTCAAAAACTTTTATATAAAAATATCAAAAAAAAAATAAATATATAAATATTCGGACACCACATCCAGTTAGCCCACCCACCCCGCCCCAGAAACCAAGCAAGCAATCCATTAGCCCATTCCAAAACCGCACTCAACCCAGCTAGTTCGCTCTCCACTCGGAATGACCACATAACTAGCAACTAGCTGCATCTACTAAACCTCCAGGGATCACGCATGCGGTGGTTTTCCCCGAGATTCACTCGCCCCTAGGGACAGGGACAGGACAGGCAGGGACTATCACTAGTATCACGACAGGGCAGGTGTGTGGTCCTGCGACTAGCATCACAGTCTTTACTGTACTAGGTTTAGACGGTAGGGCTAAGTGGGGGTGGTAAGGCTAAGTATAGAAATAAACCTCGGGTTTTTGAGATTGTGGGAAGGATTTTGAGTATCTAGCTTTAGCTTTTTGCTTTCGCTTTTCGTGGTTCGTTCGCCTTTGGGGGCGGGTATTTATAGATTGGGATTGTATGTAACTTGGGTTGGTTAGTGAGTGGGTTACAACTTACTGGGTTAGTTGGTGGGTTGGTTTGGGAATGAGTGGGTGCGATGGTGGGGAAGGGACTGGAGCACAGACGAGGTCTATGCCTGGGTTGTTATTATTATCTTGGGATGGGGGATACTGTTAAGATATGAGGTACCAATGCTATTCTGTATAGTGCTATTGTTACTATACTAGTTGCTACATGATGATCAGGTACACTGGATTATTTGAGTCATCAATGATGTCCTGCTGGAGAGCTAAGATAGATATTTGAGTATATACTATGTAGAAACGACTCGACGACGGTCAATTCAGGTTAGATGCCACCAGGATTCGAGTACCTACAGTAGTATCAACTTTGTAGGTTAGGTTTCCATGTAGCTGGGCAAACCTCGATGGAAATCGTCACAGGGAGTATGCAATGCGGGCTGGGGATAGGAGGAGGGGGGGGGGGGGGGGGGACCAAACTAGTTGAGAGGACGGACCGTTTCATACTAATTTTGTGATAGATGGATGTTTCGATTTGATTTTATTATGT
>NW_020194094.1:0-67095 GCF_002847045.1 Aspergillus candidus | reverse complement strand
AAAAAAAAAAAAAAAAGAAAAGAAAAAGAAAGAAAGAGGGAAAGAAGAAAAGAAAGAAAGGGGGTTCAAATGATAAGACCAATAAAACAATCAAAGATAAAAATAAAAAAATAAAAATAAACTGAGGAGAAAACGAAAGAACAAACGACCAAAAGTTCAACAACTTACAAACCCCGCAAACAGCAACCTAACCTCGGACGCATTGGTTTTGGAACAGACGATGTGGACACTTAAAAAAAAGTTGCAGGACCAGTCCCCAGAAGAGGACTGTATTATTGGCTCAGGGACAATTTCCATGAACTGGCGTCCTCAGTTCTGGTTGGGCCCAGCAGGGAAAAGGAGCGCTCCGAACCGTAGTCGCACGACCGGGCTTTTGGACGGACCACTCCAGTGATGAATCCTTCAGGTAACTTAGTTAAGTGCGGTAGTAGGTATGGCTCGGGACATGTTCGGTTCCGGCGATACTGGTTTTGTAATACGTGTTATTACGGTATATGTTATCTGTTTGTTGTATCGGTTTGTGTATATGTATTGTAGCGGTCGACGATATTGATTGTCATTGGACCGGCGAGGACCCCCGTCAAGTCCGCTGTTCCATGGCTCTGGGAAGGCGATGATAATTATAACCAGTCGGGTGGGTTTACTCTCGTGTTCTTACAGCATTGTAAATGTCATAATTATGAGGTTGGGACCAAGCGAGCACTGAAAAGCAATTGAAATAAATCAACAAAGTAACCGAAAATTAAAAAATTAATTAAAAAATACAGAGACAGAGACAGCGAAGATGAGGCGGTGAAGAAAAGTTAGTGTCAGGCTTCGGCTCCTCAAAATCAGGCATACAGTGAGTGCAGCCGAAGCCCGCTTATCGTCATGGTGGGGTAGACTTTCATCTCTCCAACGCAGCCAGTACAGCTGAAAGTCCAGATTATCCATGCCATTTGGAGTTGCCGTTGACATACTCCAACAGGAATATCACTCGACAAGGTTTTTGCCATCAGGACGGGGGGCCGTACAAAGCAAGGCTGATACTAGCAAAGGTCCCATGCGCCCTAATCGGGGTCATCCATCCGTGCTTTCAATCAGGCTGCGAAGATCCGAACACCTCGATATGGCGTCCTGATTGGTTATATTCCTTCCTCTTCCCAAACCAGACTATACCTGATGCAGTACTCGCCCGTATAAGAATGGTGACTCGATCAGACATCAAACATCTAGATTGAGATGGGGATTGGGGATTTAAGGGTGCCGAAGCGAAAGACCCAGCGACTGACAGCATCATCAAACGAGCCCGGTGGAGGGCCCTAAAAATCCCAGGGCTGTAGCACTGGGACCTTACCAGAAAGGCACTTCCATTGCATGATGTGGCGTTTTCAAGGGAAGTTGCATTAGCTTCCCCTCGGCCAATAAAGAAAAAAAGAAGAGAGCCCTCCTGCAAAAATCAAATATGTCAAGGAGGGGGGGGAGGGGAGAATAACACGCTAATCATCACCGAGAGTGGTGGAAGCGCTCCCGGACCGTGTCGGCCAGTACACCAATGATTGATCATGGCCTGGCAAAGCGTCCAAGAGCTGAGATCACTTGCGGGGGTCTGGTGACATTGGTCGCCAATCAGCCCCATCAAGAACCTGGCTAAGATCCTTGTCAACGTGCGTAATATCCAATAGTCGGGCGGAGGCAGGCGAAATCTGGCTGGCTTGAACACAGACCCCAAAGATGGCGATTTGTCCACCGACTCTGGCACATGGGAGCAGCATGGACTGTCTAACCCCCTAGTCTCGCCGTAGTTTGGTGGAGTTAAGCGGCCTGGTCGAAGTCAAAAGAAACAGCAAATCGCAGTCGTTTGCTGTTTCTTTTGACTTCCGACACCCACTGATGAGAAACGGGTTCAATCATCTGCAACCTAAATCACATTTTGTGCGAGCGCTTGCGAGATCATCCTCACCTCATGAATCATTTGAATCGGCGATACTCGGTAAGTTGGCATAAATTCAATGCCTTTGCGGATAGTGATGGTGATTTCAGACTACATGACATGAATCGTGTGACTTGATGCGCTGGTCTGACCACGGAGTACGCCGTAGACGGATATCCTTTGTCTCATTCTCCCTCCGTTTTGGTCCTATTTCAATCTCCGTTGGTTGTTCCTGGAAAGACATTAAATAATACGGTTGATTACTTGTGACAACGCCTACCCACATACGAGCAAAACCCGTTGGCCGGCAGGATTCGACGCCATGACTTATTCACGGGAGTCCTCACCGGACAACGCCGAAAAATACTCGACAATCAGGAATGTACGGTTGAATAGCATGAAAGGAAAAAGGACAAAATGGTACTTCGTAGACAACAAAGAAAACCAGACCAAACCGGAAATTTGCGGTCGCAACCTCCGGCGGACTAGGATGGATGGCGCTGTGCCTCCAAACGCAGGTGGTGATATCAGGAAGGGCGTTGGGAAACCGCCGTCACTAGTCGTCTCCTGGACATGTCTACGACGGGCCGCCCCGACTCCCGCCGATCTTATGCATGAAGCGTCCAAAAAAAGTCTGGAGTAATATTTGTCGTAAGTTGTACTTCGCAATGGCGATGCCAAAGATGTATGGGACTTGTTACCAAGGGCATGTTACCGAGGGCAGGTCATGGTAATGGATGCAATTGACAACATTCAACCCAGCAAGTGAGTCACATTGGCTTCACGATAGGGAGGTTTGGGGCATACCACTTCGGAAATATTCCTTCCTCCCCTGTTACTGACGGCTTTGCGCATTATCCTTGCCACTTTGGTACCATACTCACCGTCCTCCATCGGACTTTGCCTCGTGTAATGACTATGTCCGAGTCATATTCCATGTCCTCCTGCGTCATGTCTCTCCTTTGTGAGGGAACCCTAGCAAAAGGACCACCACGCTTCTAATCTCGTACAACTCAGTCGAGAGACTCGAGTCCACCAAAGCAGATAGAACCGACTTCTCACCACTGACAGCCTCAGTTTCATCATAGAGTTGCTCTCGTATGCAGAGATCACCGAACCGACGCGCTTACCTCCCGTACGAAGCCAAGTTTCAATACAGTATTCCACAAAAACCAAAGTAAGAAAAAACCAACAAGGGTAATACACATACCCACCAGTAAGTTACGCCGTCTTTTTCTTTAATTTTTCATTTGCTGTTATTTAGGTTTCCATCTTAGCTTGCCACGTTTTTTCTATGATCCCAATCGGCGCGGTGCATTGCCGTCCGCATCTTTCCGTTGCCGCCAAAACCCACCCATACCACTCACGCAGGTGATGGTGGGCACCTGGTGGCACTGGGCACTGGGACGGGATGGGATTGGATTGGATCAACAACTCTCTGACCTTGCCCGGGCTCTAGGTTGGCTCCGGAATCTCCAGAGTTCAGCTCCACCGTGCCCAAAAACGAGGTCGCCTGGATTAGTTACCGGATTTCGGACGTCAGTACCACCGCACGGTTCCATGGCCGTTGCCCGAACCTAGGCTAGTAGGCCAGATTGACATCCCACCACGACTCGAATTGGAGTTTGGGTTTATCCCGTCGTTTTCGGTGTCTTGAACTTGTGGCTTACTCGCCTAAGCTCGCGTGTTGTGTCTCTACTTTGTTCACTACCTGTCAAAGGATCCGGCTGCGAGCATAGACCCGACGCTACCCAAGAAGGGTGTGACAACAGGGAATATGGATCATCCATGCCCAACCCCAAAAAGGGAGAGGTGAAAAGGGAAAAAAGACAAGAGGGAAAATAAAAATAAAACTGGGTACAGCCTGTGATCATCGATCAGCCCGCATGCATTTTCAATCACGTGATGTCATTCCCACCTATGAGGAGGGAGAACCTGCGAGCTATCTCTACTTTATCTGCCGCCGTGGCTGACTTGTACGCCCTGGGGGGGAACCACTTGTACAAGGGTTAATGGTACACCAGTCGATGGTGAGGCTGGGATGAGGTTTGAGTCTGTTCGCGGCCCAGGGGAAAGAGCGCCGCCAACTTTCATGGCTTGATGGCTAGGCTTGTCTGTGTGCTCTCGGGTACATATGTGTGTGCGCGCACACCGAGACCAGACGAGTAAAGGTACCTTGGTACCTGGAGTGAGTTGCCCTGCGATTGTCCACCACCAGTGACGTGGCACAGTAGAAATAAGCGATGCTGGAAAGCGCCTGCCTGTCTAGCTTGTGCAGCGGTCACGCATTCGCATCGAGGCAAAGAATCAAATCAAATCAACAATCACACCCCGGGGTTTCGGGTGTCTGGGGCTTTCGGGTTTCTGATGTCGGAATCAGTCACCCTCCAGCTGGGCTTGTCCTTTGATCTCGTCTCTCGAGTCCTACCCTCAAACGGGTATCCGGTGTTGTGAATCAACGTTGATTCGACTGTGATACGTTGTACGAGGGTTCTATTGTTGTACATTGCACCTGTTCGTGTCATGCGACACGGGAGCATGACGGGCTAGGAGTTGGGTGAGAAGTAGAAAGCATTGAGGCTATAATGGATGTCTAGGTTCAGCAAGGGGGTAGAGAGTGAAACTTGTTGGTTCGACCGCTGGATAACCGCTGTCACGTCACCTGCCTATGATGATCTTTACGGACTACATGCAAAGAAACCCGATTCGAAGTAAACAATCAAAAATCAGAATCATCCGGGTGGACCCAAGTACCAAAAGTCGGTCGACCGACAGGGATGTATGTATAGCAGTACCTCAGCCATTCAACTCTCCTCAGCGCAACCAGTAGCGATCCGGTCAATTCTGGTTATAAACCTTCCATCATCATCATCATCAACTGTAGGTAACGAATCAACCGCCCCCAATCCTCACCGTGAGTCCAGAACGCAGCCCAATAAGTCGATCATGGGCCTCATCCATCCTTTCCCAAGCATGGAAGATTGGGCTGAGCCCCCTTGTCGTCTTGTCCCGTCCCGTCCACATCCACCTCCACCTCCACGTCCATGGGGCCGGCTCACTAGGTAAATTTCTTCCCACATTCACCTGCCTCCAGGCTCCAACCGATCGAGAACGGACCCCAAACCTGCGCGATTAACTTTGGTCGATCAAGACTTTGGCCCGTCATGACTATCAAACCCATGCCGCTGACCTGGTAGATTTGTCCGCATCCGGTAATATGTCGTCGTGGACATGTCCGATCTATCACATTTTTCTATCTTATACTTTCGTTTCCTATATTTGCATTTCCCCGCATCTTGTCCGCAGTCGGTGCGCTGTACGAAGTACTGCTTGATACATGCATGACTCCTCGTCATACAGTCTGTCTGCGGAGAAGTTTATCAGAGCTTGCCTGAGTTGAGGGTTTAAGCAGGTTAGCTGGGCTGGGGCGTTGGAAGGTAGATAGACCGGTATTAGAAACGAAGAATTATGAAAAGAGAAGGCAATGCCCGCTATCCATCCATATCATGAAGATTACAAAACATGTACAAGAAAAGCTCATTATATCACGCTCCAGCTTCTATCATTCATAGTGTAGATAGGTATAGGTATTATAGTATATACTAATGGCATAAAACAGGACCTTGTGGTACACGAGTATTGCAACTTCTATCCATCTGTATACCCGAGCCCGATCCAAGCGGAGCTGGAATTGATGAATACATATTGAGCTCTCTATATCCATCCCGTCTCTTTTCAAGATTGATCATACTTGGATATTGCTATGGCACTCCCGATCATTTGCTCAATTACTTTAAACGTGAGGCAATGAGCATGGGGAGTCCTGTCTTGTTTCCATGGATTGGGTAACTACTAACTACCGTAGCTACATAGGTAAACGGATACACCTGGAGTAAAAAAAGAGGTACCCTCGGTTACACTCATGGCTTTGTTTGTTCACTGATCAAGAAAATAACCCCTTGTAATGCATGGATATGAGACAGTCTGACAAGTACTCAGTACTTTAGTTCTAGCAGTGTATGTATTTATGTCACATTGATATTCAATTTTTCAATACAAGTGACTCTACTGCTGAATAGCTGTCGTACTAACTTTGAATATATTGCATGTCATATATTGGACATCGTGAAAAACAAAGCCTGGAAATACATTTGCATGTGTAGTGTACATGTGAAGGTTTGCCCGTGGGGAAGATCTAACCGAGTGAGTTTCCTGGGAGAGACAGTTGAAGTAAATCACATTGTTCAGTACAATGCTTGAAACTTCTGCATTGAATCCAACAAGATAGACCATGGCTACAATGGATGAAAGAAGGAACATTTACAAAAGAGACAGGCAGACAGAAAATGGCAAGAAACATACCCACCCTCCACCCCAATTGACAGAAACCAGACCAAACCAAGACGAGGGGAACCAGAATCACCCTCGAAGCCTAACAAAGCAGTCACCGAGTCATACATACCCGAGTTATACCTACCTACCTACCTGGGTAGGCACCTAGGTACCTCTCAAATAGAAAACTTTCACAGGATCAGACATCAAACCCGAGTCAAGCCAAGTCAGGTCAAGTCACGATACATAACTATAGCGTACATCATTGCCGAATTACAAACTTTCATGGCTTGCATTCCTGGTGTGGGCTTCTAGCCCAAGACGGATGGCTGTGCAGGGAAATAATGCAATGCAATTGCTGGCACAAGGGACCATCCTACTTCGCTTCTCCTCTTCTTTACCTCCCCCACTCTCTCACTCTCACTTAGTCCGTCTGACTCTCTGGTCACCATGCATTCATTCTCCGCCGGTCCTCCCCCGCCCCGTTCTTTACCCATTGGGACTGGGGATAGATCACAGTGCCGTATACGCGCAGCACAAAAGATACAGCGGACCGGACGAAAATAGCGAGATCAACCATCCACGTATTAGTTCGATGACAGGATAGTCCAGCAAAGAGGAGAAGACGAGAGCAAAGGAGGGGAAACAACGACAACGCGGGTGGTCTCGTCTTGTCTCGTCCCCACTTTCATGTCTTACAGTTACAGGTGTCCATCCATCCAGTCATCAACGGCAGCAAATAACCAATTCGCATATACGGGTTTCCCTCGTAAGCTCACTTTTCGGGCACCGATGCAGAGCCCATGACTGGCTCCTGGGCAAAAAAAAAAAAACGACCAGGTAAGTAGTGGTACTAGGTACTGTAGTTGGAGAGAGGGTCAGCCGAACCATGGACGGATTTGCACGCGTGCAGATAGGTGTGGATATCGCTTCGCTGATGGACCATGGGTCTTCGCGCCGTGGAGCTAACGGCACGTCGGACGGGCCGGGTGCGGCGCGCGGATTGCCAGCCCATAACATGCATGCAGTGAGTGAATGAGTCTGAGGATTGATTGATTGATTGATGAAAGGGGCCTTGTCCCCATGCCCCCTCATCTCTTGTGTCGATTACATTGACACGAAGACGCCCGTTATTGGGGGATTGGAACTGGCGGTAAAGAAAACCGGGGGCTTCAGTGGATGGAGTGAATATCCTAGTGCTGCATGGGGGGGTTAAGTGGGAGGAGAAATGGCCTCGGTAGCAGGGTTACAGAAATACTCATTTGGGAGAGAAAAATAAAAAAATACAGAGAGCAAAACAAGCGAGTGCACATCCTATGGACCATCATGAGTACGAGAAGTGAGCCCATTATGGTGTACAGACGTGATCCATCGTGGTGTCTCTAGCGTTCCCCTCCTTGGTGGCTGGATTTGATGTTGTTACAATTCACACTTCTGTTGAAACGCGAAGACGACATGAATTTCATTGCAAAGTATAAAACCTCCCAGAAAGAGACATGAGATAGAAAGTATAAACACCACCATGATGTTTAAACTATGACGAGGAACAAAACAAAATAAACCTACGCTGTCAAAGACACAACATTGGCATTGTTGTCGACACGGCTCAATACGATCGAGTAATAGTATCCCTGGCTCTAACCGTCAGACTCCGACTCCGAGCTGATATCTGGGCCCACTGTGTCAGGCATGACGACGCTGTTGAGATACGTGACCTGTTTCCATCATGGAACCCCCCGTTAGCCAGGAAAAAAAGAAAAAGAAAAAGACAATAAAATCAAAAAGAAAATAAATAATCGTTTTTTTTTTGTCCCCGACACCCTTGCCACCCCTTTCGAGGTGAGCGACATCGGTGGGTATCCTGGCACCCAAAGGCACACCGCTGAATTGGATCACAGAGGATGAGGATGGGGGGCTCAAACAGGGATGGGACCAGAGTTTGTCACTGATACGGCGGGGACTAAGATCCAATAGACGCAGACGCGGACAAGCGGAGAAGGGAACCAGGCAACGGCTGGGCACCAAGAGGGGAGGGGATTGTTGGCTTACAAAGGGCTCCATTATACCAATGAGCGCTGCAATCCTATCCTGTGCTCCGGTACTCTGTAAATCTTCATCGGATAGGGGCTTCCCGATGGTGAAACCGCGCAGACGGAGCAGTTGGATGTTCTCATTATCCAAATCATAACCCTGGAGAGGAAAGGAGAGAGACATTGTTAGTGCTGTCATTGGACGAAAAGCCAGGACCCGCCGGGAAAGACAGAGGCTGAACCATGGAAACAAATGCGACGGTGTCGAAAATTCTTCGTGACCAACGCCGACAGTGGGACAGTATAGGGAGACTAGTGGTAATCCCGCTCTCGACCCAAAAGTAGAAGAGTTTTGGATCAGATGGGGAAGTCCCAGGGGGTGGCCAAACAATATGCCGGAACGCAGTCCTTAGTATTATTAGGCCCTGGAGCGAGGGGGAGGGAATCTTCTTCAGCAACCGGGTGGAAATGGGCGGGAGTGGTGGTTGGGACCATAGGCACCAACTGGCAAGGAAAGGCGGGAAAAAAAGGGTGTGGCCCAGACACGGGTAAGCTCGAGTCGGTGCTATCCGTGCGCGGCTGCTGCGCTTGTCCCATCAACAACAGTGCGGCGATCAACTCTGCTTTCCCACCCCATGACGCTGTGCATGTCCTCTTCGTGATGCTCGTGAAGACCTTAGACTTTCGAAGTCTAGCGAAAATGGGGTTCGGCATAAATTGATGCCTTTGGGGAGAAAGGGAGGTGCAAACGCCGAGGAGGTTGACTTCGCAGACACAAGAGCCTCAATGGAGCCGATTCACCCAAAAAAGTGGACCAGACAGTCTCTGGCACTATCTTCTGGCATATTTTGGCCAATTCGGCCATGAATCTGGAACGTTGCTCTCCTGGATTGATGAAACCCCTGGCAGAACCCGCCTGGGTGCAGTGCTAATGGACAGGACGTGTCGCCCAGCCGTTGAAACGCGACCGAAAGCCCGTCAGGGTACCCCATCGATCCACAAGGGTAACCTCGCAGTGAAGAAAATCGTTCTGAAATAGATGGTTGCAGAGAATTGAGGTGATGGCATGGACGGATGGCGATGACGTTGGGGGAGGTACAAGAAACCAACACTAGACGAAAGGAAATACTCAACGCACCTTGGGTTTGGTCTTGAGCGCGCCTTCCTTGTTCTGGTCACAAAAAGCGTCCACCACTTGGTCCTCATTATCAGGGACCCCCTTGAAGAATTCCCGTCGAAGACCTTCCTGCCTGAGGATAGACTTTAGGCGGTGCGAATTTGCGTTGACATCATCTCGCAGGAGTGCAAGCTTATCAGCTTCGGGATGCCAGAGTCCAGATCCTAAGCCCGACGTGGATTAGAAATGAGGATCAGTTGTTGGGATAAATGTGGATTGTTTCCTCAGCCAGTGCCCACGTCAAATGGCTGGGCCGTCCCAGTCGGACCGACCTGGGAGCAAGAGGGAGCACAGGATGATAGGTTCTGTCCTCGATCCTATTTGTCCGCTCGGAAATGGTGGTCACCAACACCAAACAGGGAGGATAGGCAGGTGGGTGCAGGGATGGCTGCAGTTGCGAAAAATGATGAGGACGGGTCTACTGGAACTCACCGACAAAACAGGACCCAGGCTGGCAGTGGACGTAATAAGCAGCATAAGGGCCCTTTTTCCCTGTACGCGACCTGATTGCGCGCTTAGCTAACTTGCATTTTCTGTGTCTAGTGTCGATTTCTACTCACCAGGCTGCTGAAAAGTGTGTCTATGCGCAATCGAAGATCAGCGAGCTAGTTTGATAAACCCCCGCAGTCCCCGGTCCCGGACCATTACAATGTGGAAAAGAGAGAAGGGGCGTCTCGTTGTGGTACATACCTTGTACGGGGTGGGATTTTTGCTGAATCTTATGTCGCGGTGTATGCGAAACACCTGTTGTGGGCCTCGTGCGTTAATGCAGGGGTACGGTACCCTGGCCCTACAGGAGGATGGAACTCACGAGATCTTTGGCAGGGAGCGGCGGGATTGTGCCGTCCACTTCCTCGATCTTGTCAGTGAAACTTAAAACAAAGTCCTCCCAATCTTTCTTGGCGGTTCGGAAATCCGGGTCGTGTGCTACCAGCCAGACCTCCAAGTTAGCCATGGAGTGTCATCCAGGGAGCCTGCTATTTTTGCGGCACCTACCCTTGAGCCAGGCCCTTTCGTTGTTTTTGGCTAGGTCCTGCAGAAACCGAAACGTGTTGGGGTGCAAGGTCGTCTCCTGGTAGGGGATAGACCCTGGAGATCGCGCTCGTGGTTTCTGGATGAAGACCTCGTTCCCAGGTCCTAGGCCTGTGGTGACGCCCTCTCTCCACAACTCCTTGTCGCTGACAGTATCTTTTCTATCAGCGACTCTACCTCTTCCTTGCGATTTTCTCTGCGATCCCCCTTGCGATCCCCGCTTGACTCTTTTGGATGCCGGCCTTGTGGCTGCCTCGTCATCTGTCGACTCCTGTTCTGACGCCTCGTCGGAAGGTGTGGAGAACTCGGGTTCCTCAGTGGCAGAAAGCGAACCATCCGAGTCTGATGATTTGGACGAGATGTCCGTCTTGCTCTGGAAATACCTGCTTTTCTTGGTGGTGGACCGGACAGGCTCGTCATCCGGGGAGTCGGGGTCAGCCTGCGCCTTGGGCCTGGACTGAGAAGCAGCGGCGAGTCTGCCAGACGCGCGCCTTTTTGGGGTCGGCAGTGGTGCCGCCGACGCGGGAACGGGCCGAGACGATCGACGAGGCATGGGTTAGCAGAATAAATATTAAATATTTCGATATTTCCCGGCGTAATTCGAAAAGGAAGCAGTGTCTGTCATATAACCAGACAGATTTGTTTGATAGAATAGAAAAAGAGACGGGGAAATAAACGATCGTTTTTTTCTGTCTCTTGTTTTTTTTTTCATGAATTGAAAATAAAACCGATGGGCGTGCGGTCTTTGGCGATGACGACAAGGTTCTTTACTAGTAGTCGGTCGTCCCCTCAAAATGTACTGTCGGGGGCCTGTGCAAGCAAAGACGGCCCCCCCTTTAGTTACCCGGAGCTACGGGAGTTCGTGTATGTATTATTGATTCGACGGTGTGTATTGATACTTTTTTTGCTGCTTTTCTTTCTTTATATTTCATGTATTTAATGCATTGCTCTAAATATGACATGTTACATATCATTATTACTATTTTTTGGTATCAACTACCACTACATAATGATTATTATCATCATTATTCCGACTAAAATGACTATTGTTGGAAAAGTGAACTGGCGCTGTTTCCGCAGAGACTAAAGCTGTTAGTGTTGTTGCGGATTCTTTTTTTCTTTTTCTTGTTCTTTTCATGGATTCCTCGTTTTGTTTCCTGTATTGGTTTTTTCCAGTGGTATTTCGTAATTAATACCCGAGGCGGTATTTTTGAATTACAGTATAACCAGAGAAACAGAACAGAACAGAGAACAGAATTGAGAAAATCATAAGGTAGTAACAGACAGGGACAGAAATCATAGGTAAGAAGAGTATCCTAACCTACGGAAGCCTCAATTCTAACTTTTGTCAGTTTGCTGGTTCGCTCTATCAGTGTCTCACCCAAGAACAAAAGAGCTTGTTCGATTTGAATTTTGAATCTGTGGTTCACTCGTATCCGGCCCAATAACCTGGACACATTCTCACTGCGCCTCTTTGCGCCTCTCTCTGGGCACAAAACGACCCAGATCCAAACCAAAAAAGGACAAAAGTCATATCCAAATACGACTGACTAAATAGTAGACGAAAATTCTAAAGAAAGAAAGACCGAAAGAAGGAAATCAAGCAAGAAAATCAAGCAAGAACCAAAACCATGAGCGGGGTCCAACCAGCCAACGCCGACGCCCCCGTCCCCTCGATCTTCGAATCCCGCAAACGCAAGATCCTAGCGGACCTCTCCGTCCCAGACGCAGAGTACACGGATCTGTCGCCTAAGGGGTCCGTGGATGTTGCGATTCGCGATCTCATCCGTGAGATTAATGACGTCCCGGGTCTGGTCACGACGAGTAGTTGCGCTGGGCGGATTAGCGTTTTCCTTGAGGGGAGGAAGAAGGTGAAGCAGACGCAACAGCAACAGAAACAGCTCCAGACGCAAGAGGAGGGAGAGGGAGGAGGACAGGCGCGTCAGTTTGTCCCGTCTGGGGGGAAGGGTGCGGGGAGGTGGCTGTTTGTTTCTCATGATCCTTTGTTGGAGGGTGAGGAGTCCGAGGGACGGTGGCGGGGAGAGGCTGGTTCCTTTTCTTCGTTGCATGAGTTGTTTGGGATGGTGAAGGGGGATGGTCGACCTCCCAAGGTTGGTGGAGATGGGAGTGGAAAAGGTGGGAGAGCTCCACGGCTGGTGCGCTTCCATTATGATCCTATGGTATTTCTTCTTGTTCTCTTTATAAAACCTCAATTGAGCCAAACTAACCATCCAAACAGATCCTTCACATCATGACAGCTACGCTCAATCACGCCAACCCCGTCTTATCGGCTGCTTCAAGCGCCGGATTCCGCGAAAGCGGACTGCAGAGTCTACGCTGTCTTGAGGGCGAGGACGGTCCTAGTCCTATTGTCGCTGTTCGCTCCGCCGGCCTGTCTCTCGAGTCGGTGATTGGGTACTGCGAGGACGACGGTGATGATGGTGATGACGACAGTCAACCTGTTGTGCGAAGCTTGGTCACAGAAGAGTACCTTGAGATGTTGATCGCTATATCGAATGAGCGATTCGCTGTCAACGGTGAGCGGAAAGAGCGATTTCGGGCGTCGCTGTCGAAAGCCTACTCCGTGTCGGGTTCTTGCGGTGCCAAGTCGAAGGGGAAGGCGAAGCCTCCTGGGTGGGAAGATCCTGAGGCCCGGAGGAAGAGGATGAGGGAGGAGGGGTTGATGAGGAAGAAGAAGTTACTTGAGAGTCAGGGTGAAGCTGAACGAACGTCTCGAGATGTTGAGGACGATTCGATTGACAGCTGACGATGTTTAGGATAATAAATGAAAAGTCGTTTGATTGTATTCATATGGGTCTGGTCTCAACGATAAAAACCAACGAAGCTCAATAAACAAATTGGGGAGGGTAAACGAAAGCAGGATCGAATGGTCAGATCCATTGTCCTCTCCTGTCTTTCTTGGGCTGCTCAACGAAAAACACTGTTCAACGAAAAGGACATAGGGGCATGATACCACATCAGATAAACCTAGCTTTTTGCAAGCCGAATTCCAGTCAACGTTCAAGCCAAATTTCACAAACCATGGTGCTTATCATTCCTTCACGAGAGACCTGAAAATACAGTAGTCCAGTTGTACCAAGACCTGAAAAGCAACGGGCATATGGCATAGGGTGGTGATAAGGGTGGGAATAGAAAAAAAAAAAAACTGGGAATGGAAAAAAATGGGATGGGCATAATACCCGAAACGGGTATGAACAACTAGAGCAACAATTGCAAGACCAAACGAAATCAAAAGAAAGCCAAGCCCAAAATCAATCAGTATTCGTCATTCAAAGGGGTCTCGGACGACAGGATACAAGCAGGAGTGGACCGAGTAATGCGATGACCAGGAGGTCCCCCCGTAATGCTGGTAGCAGGTAGAAGCAGCTTATGATTCCAGGTTGTGTCCGTAGCATGGCGAACATGGGAACTACCAACAGCCAGCATGTCGGCCCCGCGGCGCGAAGCCATAGCAGACGATTCGGGATTCGAGGCTGGGAAAAACTGCATGTGGGCGCTGACGCCTCTGCCCTGGGTGTTACTTCTCGCAGACGGGGGTCCAATGGCGAGATTCTGGAAACGCGGGACGGGCGTTTTGTCTCGGTCGTTCAACAAGCCGCTCACTATGAGGTTGCAAAGGAGGTCCATCTCGTGCCTCGATGCGTCTTCCCATGTGGTCTCCTTGGCTACGGCTTCGGGCCACTCGAACCACACGCGTCCGTAGGGAGAATCGAGGTGGTAGTTATGCATGGGGAATGTATTGACCAGACCCATGATTTCGAGGCCGTCTGTGGTGCCCTGGGATATCAATTTGGCGTAGTACTAACCATTAAAATGACGTGTCAGAAATTTGGACTGAATGGAACGAGGTCATGGGGGAGAAAGGGGACACGAGAGTACATACCATGAGGCAGTTTTCGTCCTTGGTAGGCTTTTTAGCCAAGGTGTCGAAAGGAAACCATCTAGATATATCAGGGAATTTGACAGAGTCTCCTATGTCCTGTGCATTGATGCAAAGCGTGTATTTCTGGCGATCGTTGAAAGCCGGGCAGTTAAGCCCAGCGAACAAAAGATCACGGATCAATCTTTCGTCAAGTCCCATGGTGTTTATCCTTTTGATGCGGGATACAAGAGAGACCATATGGCGATTGGTCAAAGTAAACAACTCGTTGCGCTCATGTACGCTGTACAGCCTGGTCGCATACCACGGGAACTATGCGAGATGAGCAATGCTAACATAGATAGAGAGAAAGATGAACGGCTGATGGAGGGGGCATACCTTGTAGAGAGTGCTAATCGTTGATTCGTAAGTCCGTTGGGGACATTTGGCTCCAAAAGGTGACTAAATAATTCAATCAATACCAGATCTTGTGAGAGAGGATAAGGGGAGAGTGAGAGATACTTACACGATGAGGAATCTCCGCATGGCGAATGGCCCCAACAATCTCCTCACTGGTGAAGAAGCCACAGAACCCAGTAGAGAATCTGTCCATGTTACGCAGCTCGGTTGGGATGCCATCATTCCAGATAATGCACTTTGCACGAGGAAACAGATCACGCAAAAGAGCATCTTGGGAGCTCACTTCCACCGCAACATGGCGACTTCCCATACGAGGAGCACGGCCAGTTTCATAGATACTATTGATGCGAGTGACAGTCTCATGAGCATTCTCTCTAGTCTGGACCTCGACATAACAATCCATCGTCTTTGCAGTGGATCTTTCCATGATGATGTGAACCGCGCAGCCCTGGTTGGGTGCAATGAGCTGGGCACCGCGGCCGACAAACTGCATGATTTCCCATTTGGTGACCGAGTATGGTATCTGCTTATATGTCATCAAATGCTCCTTACAGGATGGGATGGTTACCACGCTCGCTACTAACGTTTGAGATCTTGATCACGCCAAAATTGGGAGGCTCCCTCAGCTGCACGAGACTGCCGATTGGCAGCTCGCTTGCCAAAGCGTACTCATCGATGTCCTCAACACGTTTGTGCCAGAACGGTGGACCTCCACCATGACTGACTTCGTTCGCATGGAATGGCTGGTTCAGAGGAAGGCTAACAGCACGGCGAGAAACAGGGGAAGCATTGCCAAACTCGGGCTGATAGGCGGGGTTATGAGCCACAGATGCTGGGGCAGGTAACTGCAACATCTGACCTCTGTTTGCAGGACCGTTCAGGGTCGATGTTGGGGTTCGGGTAGGCCAAGATGAAGTCTCCATGAATCCGGCTGGACCGAGGCTGCCATTACCAGTAGGGAGAGGCTGTCTGGTCGGAGTCACTGGGGCATCATCAAGGCTCTGGGAAGTGCGAGGGCCAGGAAGACAAGGGTACTCTGAGTTATTGGAGTACGGAGTGGCGTATCCCTGAAAAGGATCACCTGTCTGTCTGTGATCCATCTAGTAGATCCTGGTGTAGCAGATGTCCACACTAATGATTTCTAGCTATGGTACGAGACGACAGAATATGGGGGAGGGGGGCGGGGGATAAGAAGACGAGTGAGGTGGGAGAAGACGTAGAAGCGTAGTAGAGAGGGGGTAGTGAAGGAGGGAGAGTAGTAAAGGAGGAAGATTGGGAGAGGGAGAGTGGGAGAGGGAGAGTAGAAGAGGGTATTGAGTCAAGAATGGTTTTAAAAAGTGGGCTCAAGACCATATATCAAGAACTTCAGCTACAAATCCAGTGTCGAGGTGCTGGAGCATTCACTAGTTTCATGTTTGACGTTTCCAGGACAAGAGGTGACAGAAAGGATTCATGAACTAAGAAATTACCGAGCTGGCACTGAATATCCTCATTCAAACGTTCCGCAAAGTGAGTTGGCCGGGCAGCTTTTTAGAGAATGAACGCCCATACTGGGAAGATTAGTATGTGGATTGCTTGCTCGGCGACGAAATAGTTCGTGGATATCATGCGATCCCACTTCTGGCACATTGTGCGTGAGAGAGCATGGATCATATCACTAGTACCATTGATAGTATCATTGGTAGATTGGGAACTTTGAAACTGTGAGAGTGAGAGTATCATGCTTGGAATCATTTGTGAAGAGTCCGGTTTACCTTTAATGTCATGACAAATAAAAATCGGTCACCAACCCTAGGTAGTTATTAGATTACTATGAAACACTACAAGCTGTCATCAGCCCTTCACGCCATAGCTGGTGTGGTAATGTGCCAGACAATGCAAACCCGCGCGATTGGCTTTGATATAGCGGGTCAATGCGATTCACGCCCCGTATAAAGAATGGCGGGCCAGTATCAATGTGCACGCAGTGTGAAAGTGATCAGATTGTATCTCTTACACTATTACTGCCTGCCTGGACGGACAGCATGCTGAATTCAGATCCAGATGCCGGGCGGCAAGTATAAAATAGGAGCATGCTGCAAGCTTAAGTTTCGAATAATATTGTAGATCTAGGTAAGGGAATAAAGCATCGAGCACCAATGCCACCCCCGGCACCAGCCTAGATCGTCCGTGCAATAGCTGCTGGGCAATAATCTGATGGTAGGAAGAGGAGCGCTGTAACGGCATTTAATCAAACTGTGGACACTATTAGCTTCCGATCTATACAACCAACAGGGGGGTAGATAATCACCGGTGTCAAGAACGATTCGGCAACGAACCGAGCACGAGCATTCAACTGCAAAACGTTATTATTCCAGACTTCCCCACGGTGGTAGCAGAGCAAAACATACGAAGAGCTTCATTTCCGAGATCTCCTTATCGACCTCTTCCATGAACTGAATAATGAAGTCCACCAACTTGTGTTTCAACATGGCCTCCGTGTGGAAGTTCGTGATCAGGAACGAGATGTCGTAACCCTATTTCCCGATTAGCATCCCCCAGCCCCAAGCACGGTATTGGACCAGAGTCTCGAACCTTTACTGGCTTCCTCCGCAGGATAAAGAATGACTCGGCACGCTGTGTCAAGAACCGGGTAAACTTGTGGACCAAGATATGCTCAATTTCATCCGCCTGCTTTATCCTGATGCTGACACGGACACTGTTCACGCTAGGTTCAATGAACACCTTTTCGTTCTCATTGCGCGAAATCGTAAGGGGGTTGAGGAGGAGTTCGGGGGAGCTCTGGGCTTCGATCTCGGGGACGTTATGTCTCTCGGCCGTTTGAGACGCAAAGTTGGACACCGCAAGTGCAGCAGTCAGCGAGGACCGAACGCACTGGAGGTACGGGCGAAGTGATTGAGACTATCTTGTTAGCTTCGTCCGCTTCCCAAAGAGGGTTCCAGCCCAATCAGCTCACCATAATGAGGGTGACGTATGCTGCGGTATCTCAAATTGCTGATGATGGCGCTCTGTCAAGACACCCTTTTGCGCGGACAATTCCAGAGTAATACCGGGATCAAAACCAACAATCCTCAGATTAACTCCGCCAAACCAGTGGTCTTTGTATGGAATGCGACGCTGAATTGAAGGTTGGAGACGGGGGTGGAGGAGGGCGGTTTCCCATCAGGAGTCCCGCTAAGCGGCGGTCCCATGTTTGTTGTGTTTGCAGTATTTGCCCCACGCCCCGATCGCTCACTGACGTTGCTTGAATTGATGCCTCAACCACTCTTTGCAGCACCTTCGTTCAGAATCAATCCCTTTTGAAGACAACCTAGAGACCGAGATTGAGCCACATTAAATATGGCTTCTATACCGAGTATGTACACGATCTAGTGATGAAATGCATGTTCTATCTCGTCCATCTGTTGCTGACGGTCGAACCCAGTCATTGTGAAGCATCAGGGTAAACGCCATGAGGTCGATCTGGACCCCTCGTCGAACGGCGAAACGTTGAAATATCAGCTTTATTCCTTAACTGGTGTCGAGCCCGATCGACAGAAGATCTTGGTAAAAGGAGGACTGAAGGATGACACGCCATTGTCTTCCCTGAAGGCCAAGCCGGGCCAAACGTTCATGATGATGGGCACACCATCCGGCGGTGAAGGTTCTGCAGATCTAGGCAGACCCAAGGAGGTAGTCAAGTTTTTGGAGGATATGACGGAAGCGGAGGCCGCACGAGCGGAGGGCGCTACTCCTGCCGGTCTGCAGAATCTCGGGAATACCTGCTACCTCAACTCAACGCTCCAGACGTTGAAGGGTGTTCCGGAGCTCCAGGAGGCGCTTCAGTTGTACAAGCCATCTGCGGGTGGCGCTGGGGGGTCGAGCCTTTCGGATCTGAGCAGCTTTGGTTTGGGTGGTCTCGGCTCCTCGATGGATCTTACGGCGTCTCTACGGGATCTCTTCAAGCAAATGTCGGAAACTCAGGAAGGGTTTCCGCCACTCATGTTCCTCAATGCTTTGAGAAACGCCTTTCCCCAGTTTGCTCAGAGAGATCGAAACGGCCATGGCTATGCTCAGCAGGACGCCGAGGAGGCCTGGTCCCAGATTGTCTCCCAACTACGGAACAAGCTGACGATCAAGGAGGGCGAGGGTGAATCAGCTACCGAGGTGTCTTTCGTGGACAAGTACCTTGGGGGGCGATTTGAATCCATCACCGAATGTGACGAGTCTAGTGCCAGGGAGGCTGGGGAAGAACCCTCGCGCAGCTCGGATGTCTTCTACAAGCTTGACTGCCACATTGGCAAAGAAACCAACCATTTGCACGACGGTATCAAGGCGGGATTAGAAGAAAAGATTGAGAAACATTCGCCTACTCTTGGCCGCGACGCGGTGTACACGAAACGCTCCAGCATCGCTCGTCTGCCCCGGTACCTGGCTGTGCATTTTGTGCGCTTCTTCTGGAAGCGTGAGACTCAGAAGAAGGCCAAGATCATGCGCAAAGTGACGTTTCCTCATGAATTAGATGCGGTTGATTTCTGCACCGACGAGCTGAAAACTCAACTGATCCCCATCCGAGACAAGGTGCGCGAGATCCGAAAGGACGAGCTCGACATTGAACGCAGCAAGAAACGTCAGAAGATTGCTCGTAAGCGTGAGGAAGATCAGAAGGCCGCGGGTGACTTGGGGTCTAGCATGGAGCCGATGCAAAAGAAGAAGGCCACCGAAGAGAACAAGGAGACTGACAAGGCGGCCGACAAGACGACCGACAAGACGACTGATAAGGCGACCGACAATGATGCGACAATGACCGATGCTTTCAAGACCGATGCCGATTACGAAGCAGAAAAAGCCGCCTCTATTGAGACGGCCCGACAGGAGCTGTCTCAGCTACTCGACCAACACGGTGCCCCGGATGCTGGTACCAACAAGTCCGGCCTCTACGAGCTCCGGGGTCTAATTACCCATCAAGGCGCCAGTGCTGACAGCGGTCACTATACCGCGTACGTCAAGAAGCAAGATGGCGATAAGACCAGCGAAACCGGAACTTGGTGGTGGTTCAATGACGAGAAGGTGACCGAGGTGGAGGGAGAAAAGATCGAGACTCTCTCCGGCGGTGGTACGCTCTCTTTCCCATAGTCTTTATTCTTTCCAGATGACCATTCTCTAACGATATATCTCTCCAGGCGAGTCGCACTCCGCCCTCATCCTTCTCTACCGCGCCATCGACCTGCCGACTGCGAATTAGATAGATAGATGGTATCCCATTAGTCCACGTGGTAAACAAAAGCCTAATGTCACAGACCCATGATCAGATGTTCCAATTGGTTTCCTCCGAGGTATTCCCATGCATTGCTGCCTTGTCCTACTATTGCTCTCCGTTGTATGATCTCCGTAGATGGATAACCTCCCGTCCTTGTGACTGTGGCATGACGCCGTCGGTGCTTAGTCACCTATCTAGTTCCAGTGAGATCATTCATGACAGCTCATTAGTCATCATATACAATGGATTGTGTCGGCATAAAGAATGGCCTTCGGCCGGACTGGAATGTACGCGGGTGGAGAGAACTTCCCGTCCCGTCCAAATACCCCGATGGCCTCAGGCCCAACTCCCTTGCCTCCGCTTTATTTTCTTTACGAGGGAAAAACCGAATTATTTCGCCGCGTCGTCCATTACCATTTTCATTTCCACTTACTGTTCCTTATCATAACCTCACTAACTCCTCCGGTATTGACTGGACTGATTTCTTTCCCCCATTACACTCCTCCCGTCCCCGCAGAGGTCGCATCTCCTTTTCCTCTGTCGCGTCAACTGGTTCGTGTGGCGTCTGTTTCCTTTTTTTTGAGGGGATCCTTGTCCTAAGACGTCTTGCCCCCCGGTTTTTCTCTTCTTTCTTTTGATTTATTCTATTTTATTTTATTTCTTCTTTAATTTTCTTACTCTCTTTTCTACCATTTTTTTTACGGGATAGGTTCACTTCCATCATCTGTAGCCATGGGTATTCCGTGAGTTTCTCCATGCGCTGGACGTGTCGGCTATCGGCGCTTTACGCGCTCGCGATGTGGCCATGGCGCTCGCAAACGGGCTTGCTTACTGACAGCTGGGTAGGATGTTCCGCGAGTCTACCTCCGCCGAGGTCCCCAAGAGCAACCCTATCAAAGACCCCTGCGCCGCCGCACGCTCGACCATCCGTCGCCAGGGCGCAATTCACCGCCAGGCGCGTCCGGGTTCCGCCCTACGAAGCGCAACTCTCCGGCCTCCTTTCCCTCGCCCGCTAGCAGATGAGATCGAGCGGGAAGCGAGTGGGTTACAGCGTCCAGTTCGCTCTCCATTCCCCGACTCTAGCAACGGCGAGGATCTCTTTGATCTGGCGAATGGTTTTGCGGATTCGAGCAGCCAGTCGACCGGTCAGCGGTTGCTTAACGAGGTGCTCCGCCATAGCCGCCCGACCCAGCGGCTGAGGTTGCCACGCATTCGTCCGCTTCTTCGTGACGAAGTCGCTAGTGGACAGCCCGATCTTCAATCGCCCAATTTCACGCCGCGCTTCGCACCCGCGGTTGCGTATCATCGAACGGAATCTCCGCGCCCGCAGTCGCATCCACCTCCGCACCCGCACCCGCACCCTGAGGTCCTTCGTCTATCTCCGTTTCCTCGACCGGGAGGCGATGTCTCTGTCGGGTCGACAGTGCCCTTGCTACGACGAGTCGGTCAACGATCCATCAACGAACCGAACGGCGCCAACCGCGACCCGGCCATCGACGGCCTTGGGGATCGTCAACGAAGTGTTAGCCCAGATGATGACCATGCCAACAACGCGTGGGAGACCCTACTGACGACGATCACCCCGGACGCCAACCTTCCCAGCGCCGACTCCTCCTTCACCTCCGCTTCTGCATCGGGAACCAACACATCGACCAACGGGACCTCCAGGAGCTCTGCCACGTCCTTTGGAAACCTCCCCAGCTCTCTGGACCCCAGCGCCGCAACAGTGCATATGGTGCTGGACCCTTATCCGGAAATGCCCAACCCCTGCGATTACAGCTCCACTGATTCCGACTCGGACTCGGAGTCCGGGTTCGACTTGACCCACCAGTCTCTCTACCGGCGCTACCGTCGCATGCGCCGCATGGACTCGATGCGACGCGCTCAGAATCTCAACTCGGCAATGAACATCCCACCCCCTCCTCCAACCTTCTCTTTCGCATTCTCCGATTCATCCACCGACCCAGATCTGCAGCAGATGCATGCGATCCTGGACCGTCTTGCTCGGCGGGAGGACATTCCCGAAAATTGGTGGGCGGCAGCTGGACTGTCGCGCATCATTGGCCATCGACTCGGCGCAGAAGCAAACAACGAGTCTTCCAATGGCTCGGACCGCCCTGAGCCGAGACGTTGAAATGCATGCCTTTCTCTTTCTTACATATTATTTTTTTTATTTTTATTTTCTATTTTCTTCCTTTCACAATGTTTTCTGTTTGCTTAGGAAGGTCTGCATCATCTCTAAAGGGCTCAGCGAGAATTTCATGTGGGGCGTTCATTGGCGTTTGTTACACGGGGAATGGTTGGCGAGACATATTATCAGTAAATAGCTAGCTATAGTTAGTCATATCTGGGGGTGATTTGATTTGCATTCATACATCAGATACCAAATTCGCAAGTCAGTTTGGCGGATACAACTCCATTTTTCCCATTCTTTTCTCGGCAGAAATGTTCATGATCTTTTCCATAGTAGTATACAGTAGTATGATGGTGTGTATGGCCGACCCCGGTATAGTAGACAGTAAATAATTGGTCCAGACTTCCAGAAGCCATCAACCGGAATTGGTGGAATGTATTCAACTAATGGGGGGTTGTCCCTGTGACGTCGACGCATGAAGCGTCCAGACCGCAGTACCCCACTCCGAGGGCGTGGGAAGCCCCGCCGATGGCGTTGATGTTTTATCATTGCCTACTCGGCGAAATATTTGAGCTCCCCAACCTATATTGAACATTCGATTTTTCTGAACTATCACCCCTATCGACGGACAAATATTTACGAGTGGTAACTTCGTCTAACTCGTGGCTAGTCATTCAAACAGTACGCGCACACTCGCCGACTTCGGTGCCCGCTGTTTCCACTACCCTGTCTTTTTTCAAGTCTTCGCGCTTGTTGACGACATTTGAGGGATTCGATCAACCATGGATCAGCAGGTCGACAGGCTAGTCGATAAGATCTGGGGTAAGCTCTCAACAATCATCATGCACCACTTCTCTCTCTCCGACGATCAACCATTTCAACTTAGATCGGTCGCCAGCCGACCCCGCAGCACATTCACCCACACACACACACACACAGAGAGAAAAAAGAGCAACACTAACCTCACTCCCAACAGGGAAATACCAATCCACACCCCCAAACGCGCGCCTCCTAATAGCCGTCAGCGGCATCCCAGGGTCCGGCAAAACCGGCCTCGCCACAACAATGGCAGCGCGCATCAACGCCCTCCACGCCGCAACCCACCCGCACAACAGCACACCTATCGCAGCCACAATCCCAATGGACGGATACCACCTCACACGGGCGCAGCTCGCGCAAATGCCCGACCCCGCCTACGCGGCCGCCCGGCGCGGTGCGGCCTTCACCTTCGACGGGGAGAAGTTCCTGAAGCTTGTGCGGGCGCTGCGGGAGCCTGTTACGGCGGAGACGAAGAGTGTGTACGCGCCGAGCTTTGACCATGCGGTGAAGGACCCTGTTGATGATGATATTGAGGTGCCGGCTTCGTGTCGGGTTGTGTTTTTCGAGGGGAACTATTTGAGTTTGGATCGCGATCCGTGGAATCGGGCGGCGGGGTTGATGGATGAGCTTTGGTTTGTGGATGTGGATTTTGAGGTTGCTAGGGAGAGGCTGGTGAGGAGGCATGTGCTTGCGGGCATTGCGGAGGATGAGAGGGCTGCGGAGAAGAGGGTGAGGGAGAATGATCTTGTTAATGGGAGGGAGATTGTGGATTGTAGGTTGGGGGTGCAGGAGGTGATTAATAGTACGTTTGATGCTGGTTGGGGGAGTTGAGATTCTTTATAGGGGGATGGATTGGACTGGATTAATGGATTATGGGGGGGGAGTTGCTTCATGCTTGTTGAGTTTATGGGTTAGTTTTTGGGAAGCGTTCTACATATTCGTGGTATCTTGAGCGCATGAGTATGAGCGTTATTGTCGCATGCCTGGGAGAATCCTGAGTGTGGACTGTAAATAGATGGATTGGGCTGTTAGAGTAATTTTATAAACGGATCGCACTAATCAAGGCTCTATCCATAGCCTGTAATACCAAATACGCATCATGCACATTCCAAACCCAAGGGATCTTTATCCACGATCCTGAATCTCTCCTTGAATTCCATAGATTCATCTAGAACGATCTCTCTTCCCTAGCAATCTATAGACCCAGGCCTGGCTACAAAACCAGATGCCAGTTTGATACCGGTATTTACCCACTGATATACCAGACTAACCCGTCCAGACCACTAATTTACGGGGTTCACCTCGTGTGGTCAATACTAAGAAAACACCGGGGGCAAAAACGCCCTGGGCGGATCGGCAGGGCCGTTACTCTTTCAGGGGGTGAGACAACTTAAACCATCTCAAAGAAGTCAAGCCTGCTTAGGCCCAAGGCAGTCTCTCCCTCACTTCCCTCCTGCGTCTTCGCTTTTCAATCCTCGTCCTTCACTCTTTTGCTCTCTTTTTCTGCGTCCATACTACACAGTCCTTCCTTTGTTCCAGTCATTCTTTTTACAACTACAACTACCATATACACTCTTTATCACCATTCGGTACTTGTGATTTCTTCGCGCTTACGATTCCCCCCTATTCCGTCGCTCGCGATAACAATTCCCCCCTAACATCCCCGGAATCTACTCTGTCGCGAATACTCCGTCCCGACGTCACCATGTTTTTCGCCAAGTCCGCTTTCCTGGTCTCGTTCCTGGCCCTCAGCAATGTTGTTGTTGCGGCCGGCCCGTCCGCCTGTCTTCTATCGGCTGTGGGGTATGTACAATCCGAACCGTGAGGATCGCGGGAGAGAAAGACGGATCATTGGGCTGACAATTCCCACCCAGTCAGCAGGAGAACCCGGCCGACATGAAGGCCATGTGTGTCACCAACACCAAGCGCGTGCAGAAGGAGATCGCCGATTCCTGCGGAAAGGACAAGGACGACGCTCTGAAGGAATACGCCGAGACCTGCGCCGACAACGACCACAAAGTTGGTAAGTTGCCAACCCCTTCGTCCACCTCACCCCACGAAAAAAGATCCCGTCTAACTCAAGTAGAAATCGCCTCGAAATCCTCGGATAATTCCGCCTCCAAGACCGGTGGCTCCCACTCGAGCGACAGCTCTGCCTCCGCGACCGGCGGCTCCTCCAGCAACGATGATTCCTCCAGCAGCGATGACTCCTCCTCCTCCTCCTCCCCGTCCTCCGGTTCCAGCACCGGCTCGTCGGCGTCCGCCAGCGCTTCGCCTTCTGACTCGGTCTCGGCTGGTTCGTCCGACCGTCAGGTCTCTGCCGCTGCGTTTGCCGCCGTTGTCTTCCTGGGTTTTGCCGCTACTATGTAGGAGGTTGGAATGAGTTGAGCTTGTGTGATGCTGATCGACGTTTGGAGTGCCGTTGACTGATACCTTTCTTTTCTCTGCCTGTTCAAATACCTTTCCACATTTGACCATATATTGAACCAACTCATTGAACTCTGAGAGTGATACATACCGATTTGTTTGGGGGCGTTGAGGTTACTGAATAGAGGTTCGGATAGAGGTATAGACAATAGAAATGTAGACAATAGAGGTGTAGAACTAACCCCCAGTCTTGAGTTGCTTGACTCAGTCTCGCGACTGGTTAGCGTGTAGTCCGCTGGATGCGTGACTATGTAAGAGGTCTCAGCAGAGGACCTCGATGATTGCAGCTTGGACAAATCACATCCAACGCCGAGCGTACTCGTGTGTATGATAATCTATACATCCGAGCACGCCATGAGAAATTGATCAACACGTGTATCAATTACTCCGACAATCGGTACTGCTTGACATCATCTGATACATCTTATCGCGTCGGAATGTGGCGTGAAGGGATACCCGTCACCTCCGCCCCGGCGGAACTGGCAACTGGCCAAATCTTAGTCAGTTCCGCCCGGCAAAGCAAGGGAAATCTTCTCCATTTGGGTCCAACACGAAAAATCGCGTTGCAACGCGTTTTGCCCCGGCGACATCAAATATCTAACCTTAGCCTCTCTCGCTGCCCCTCCGTCTTCTTTTGTTTCTTTCTTCTCATCCTTCTTCCCCTTCATAACTTCCTTCCCTTCCATTGACAAGACCCTTCTTTCCTCTCTGCCACGATTGCTTGTTTGAATTCTTCAACGCATATCACATTCTTCTGGGAATCTGTCATATATCCTTGTTTTCCTGGTCTCTTTTCCCACGATCCTGCTCCAGCGTATCGCTGCTACCGTTGACGATGTTTGTCTACAAGAGAGGTATGCATACATCTTGGTTTTAAGATCTTTGCTCCTTGGCTGCATGGATTGCTTTACGCCGTCTTTGGCTGAATCACTCTTGCCACTTGTGCTAACAACGTGCTAGATGGCCGCAAGGAACGCGTGCAGTTCGATAAGATCACGGCCCGTGTATCGAGACTGTGTTACAGCCTCGACCCCGAGCACGTCGATGCTGCTGCTATCACTCAGAAGGTCATCTCCGGTGTCTACCAGGGTGTCACCACCGTGGAGCTAGATAACTTGGTATGTTCTTGATGCGTGGTCAACAGAATGGATGCTAATCCGATGATGATGTGAAGGCTGCCGAAACTGCGGCGTACATGACCGTCACTCACCCAGACTACGCCATCCTGGCTGCCCGTATAGCCGTATCCAACCTCCACAAGCAGACCAAGAAGCAGTTCTCCTTGGTCATCTCAGATCTCTATCACTATGTCAACCCGAAAAATAACAAACCCGCGCCGATGATATCAAAAGAAACATATGAGATAATTATGAAACATGCAGATGAGCTCAACTCGGCCATCGTGTATGACCGTGACTTCAACTACAACTTCTTCGGCTTCAAGACCCTGGAGCGGTCATACCTGCTCCGGGTCAACGGAAAGGTGGCTGAGCGCCCTCAGCATCTGTTGATGCGTGTTTCCGTTGGCATCCACGGGAACGACATTGAGAAGGCCATTGAGACCTACCATCTGATGTCCCAGAAGTTCTTCACCCATGCCTCTCCGACGCTGTTCAACGCCGGTACCCCCCAGCCGCAGTTGGCTTCGTGCTTCCTGGTTGACATGAAGGAAGACAGCATCGAAGGTATCTATGACACTCTGAAGACGTGTGCCATGATTTCCAAGACCGCCGGTGGTATCGGTCTCAACGTGCACCGCATCCGTGCCACTGGCTCATACATCGGTGGTACCAACGGTTCCTCCAACGGCATCGTCCCCATGCTCCGCGTGTTCAACAACACCGCTCGCTACGTGGACCAGGGTGGCAATAAGCGTCCCGGTGCCTTTGCTATCTACCTGGAGCCGTGGCACGCCGATGTTTTCGAGTTCCTCGATCTGCGGAAGAACCACGGTAAGGAGGAAGTCAGAGCCCGTGATCTGTTCTTTGCCCTCTGGACCCCGGATCTATTCATGAAGCGCGTGGAAGCCAACGGCGATTGGACCCTCTTCTGCCCCAACGAGGCCTCAGGCCTGGCTGATGTCTACGGCGACGAGTTTGAGGCTCTGTACGAGAAGTGAGTTTTCCCCATGACCCGAACAATGGACTACATGGTATTAACGGTGATCAGGTACGAGCGGGAAGGCCGCGGCCGCAAGACCATCAAGGCTCAGAAGCTTTGGTACGCTATTTTGGAGGCCCAGACCGAGACGGGCAACCCCTTCATGCTGTACAAGGATGCGTGCAACCAGAAGAGCAACCAGAAGAACCTGGGCACCATCCGCAGCTCCAACCTGTGCACGGAGATTATCGAGTACAGTGCGCCGGATGAGGTCGCCGTCTGCAACCTGGCGTCGCTGGCGCTCCCCACCTTTGTGGATGCCGCCCGTGGCGAGTACGACTTTGGCAAGCTCCACGAGGTCGTCCGGGTCTTGGTCCGCAACCTGAACAAGATCATCGACATCAACTACTATCCGGTCCCCGAGGCCAAGAAGAGCAACATGCGCCACCGTCCCATTGCCCTGGGTGTCAACGGTCTGGCCGACGCCTTCCTGGCCCTGCGTCTGCCGTTTGACTCGGCCGAGGCGAGACAGTTGAACATCCAGATCTTCGAGACCATCTACCACGGTGCTCTGACGGCGTCGTCGGAGCTGGCCAAGGAGCTGGGCACCTACGAGACCTACGAGGGCTCCCCGGTCTCCCAGGGGATCCTGCAGTATGACATGTGGGACCGCACGCCGACCGACCTGTGGGACTGGGACGCGCTCAAGGCCAAGATCGCCCAGACGGGCGTGCGCAACAGTCTGTTGGTGGCGCCCATGCCGACGGCCAGCACGAGCCAGATCCTAGGCTTCAACGAGTGCTTTGAGCCGTACACGTCGAACATCTACTCGCGGCGAGTGCTGGCGGGCGAGTTCCAGGTGGTCAACCCGTGGCTGCTCAAGGACCTCGTGGACCTGGGCCTCTGGTCTGACAACATGAAGAACCGCATCATCGCCGATGGCGGATCGGTGCAGAACGTCCCTAACGTGCCGGCAGACATCAAGGCGCTGTACAAGACGGTGTGGGAAATTCCTCAGCGATCGATCCTCCAGATGGCCGCGGACCGCGGCGCGTACATCGACCAGTCGCAGTCGCTCAACATCCACCTGAAGGAGCCGACGATGGGCAAGATCACGAGCATGCACTTTGCGGGGTGGAAGATGGGCCTGAAGACGGGCATGTACTACCTGCGCACTATGGCGGCGTCGGCTCCCATCCAGTTCACGGTGGATCAGGAGCAGCTCAAGGTGGAGGACACCAACGTTGCCCGGGCGAACCCCTCGTTCAAGAAGCGGACGGGGACCCCGTCTGGCAGCACCGCCTACTCTGCGGTGCCGCGCACGCCGTCGAGCTCGGAGCCCAGCGAGGAAGCCCCGGCGGCGGCGGCGATCGAACCCACGCCGGCGGTGGAGACAAACGCCAACGGCGAGGCCCCGAAGGCGGAGGCCCCGGCGGAGGGAGAGAGCGAGGGCGACATCTTCTCGCAGAAGGTGCTCCAGTGCAGCATTGAGAACAAGGAGGCGTGCGTGATGTGCCAGGGTTAGAGTAGTAGATAGTATTGACGAGGGATTTGGCGTCGGGATTTTTTTTTTTTTTTTCTTTTGTTTTATTTTTGAATTTGTGGGTAATTATATCATGAGATGGATGCTTAACATGGGTATGTAAAAATGACAATATCAATATATTCTTTCTATTTTATTCTTTGATTTACTCTATCTTCTATTCTTCAGTCAATATTCTAGATCCCACCCCATGTTACTATACCATTTGCCCCCTCCTCCCCTCCCCAGCCAAACACGAATCGCCTTCCAAACAAACAAACTCCCCGACACCTACACAGTGTAATCAAATGAAACAAACCGCAGTCAGTCAGTCAGTCAAGTAGAGTAGACCGGTTACGAGCGGGCCAAGCAATCCAGACCGACGCCACCGGGAAGGAAAAGTCAAAACCACTCAAAAAAGCTCAAAGAAAAAAGTTAAACTGAGTGAAAGAAAGGGCAGAAATAGCCGTCGAATCAGTGGTCGTTGTTTACCCAGTACCTTTTTACCTAATGAGTTAGTACCTGAGTGTAAGGTCGGGAGGTGTTGGTTAGCGTTGGCGCCTTGGGGCGGTTTAACTAGCCAGTCTGCCTGTCAGCGGGCGAGTAAGAGAGGCTGTGTGTGTGTGTGTGTGTGTGTGTGTGTGTGTGTGTGTGTGTGTGTGTGTGTGTGTGGAGGGGGGGAAGCAAAGGGAAGAAAGAAATCGAGGTGCATCTCCACTCGGGCTGACCGGTGAGACAGGGAGAGGGACAACAGGTTGATTCTTGACTGAGGTTGGAGTGATTGATTGGGTGGTGGGGGGATTGGATTGAAATCTTTTCGTGGTGGGCTGCCTGAGGTAGGAAGGTTCAGGCTCAGGTCCAGGTTCAGGTACCACGTCAGGTATCAGCTCGAGTCACTGTCTGTTACTGTTACTGTTACTGTTACTGTTCCTGTTATTGTTACTGTCACTGTTGGCTCAACATGGGTGTGATTGATAGTTGACACACGAATTACCACATCTGTCTCTGTCTCTCTTTTCAGAATGAAAGAGTGAAATAGAAGGAAACAAAGAAAGAGAAAGAGAAAGAAAGAAAGCACAACGAAGATCAGACACGTCAGAGTCCGTGTAGGATCAGAAAGATCCCGTGTTTGTGTTGACCAGGAAATTGCTTGATTGAGATTGACCACTAAGAGAGGAATAGACCGATAGTTCTGTCTGGACCGCCTCGGGGGCCGTGGATCGGGACATATTGATGGGCCATCGGTCAATACGAACGGATGATCCCCCTGAACCATCCTTAGTTCTACCTACTACGTAGTAGTTAGTATGGGAGGTAGCTGATTTTACCGTACCAGTACTGGGTATACTGTATTGACTAGGGTTACTGGGTTAGTGTTCAGGTACCCGTCTAGTCTCGACGGAGTCTGACTCGGGTTCCTGACTGTCTGACTGTTCCTGCGTGGCCCCTCCAAAACCCGACCAGTCGTATATTATCAGACAGGATAAAATACTCACCGAATACGTGGATGCATCAATGAATCGATCCACGTCAGACATGACAGGTCAAAGCGGTCTCTGTCCAGGTGCCTAATCAGGAAAAAAAGATGAAGCTGTACGACTGTAATTTCGGATCTGTACCAACTCCCCCTCTGATTGATTGATTCCCATCTGACCGATTCTCAGGTACAGCTTCAAAGAACGGTACTGGTAAGATTTCCATGGTTCACGCTCGTCACGGGCTGGTTCGGTGGGCTCGGTGGGTCCGGGGGGCTTTGACGTTATAGTACGAAGTAAGTTGGCCCGATTCATCCTTTGGTCTTTTGAGTTTTGGGCTGTCGAGGTATCCATCTCTCCATTCCTTTCTCTCGTTTAAATACTCCTTCGCCGGTCCTTCCCTCCCTCGCGTTTTTTTTTTTTTTTTCCTTCTTTCTTTCGCCTCACCACTCCTTCCTTTACTTGACAGCTTCTGTCGTTCTTTCTTTCATCCCCACACGCTCCACTCTCTTGCGCGTGTCCAACTACTCGGCTATCACTACTATCAAGATTCTCTACTGCTGCGCAGTCTGGTCTTGATCTCACTCTTTATTGTCGGTCGATCTCTCTATCTGTGGCTTTGAGTCCATCAATCTTTTGGTCAATTCATTCGTCCAATTCTACAATCAATAAACTCAATCCAATCAATCCATTTCATTCGGGAAAAAAAATGGCCCCCCTCGCCAAATCCATCGCCCTGGCTGGTGCCCTCTGCGCCGCTCTGTCCTCCGCTGCCCCCGTCAAGCGTGAGAACATCGTCGTCTGGGAGACTTCCACCACCGTCGAGTGGACTACCGTGGATATCACCACCACCGTCTACCCCCCCGCGGCCCCCACCGTCCACACCTCCGTTGTCAACCTGACTCCGGCCGTGCCGACCCCTCAGCCTGAGCCCACCGAGGAGCCTGAGGACCCGCCTAAGACCACCCAGGCCCCTCCGCCCCCTCCCAAGCCCACCACCACTACCACCACTGCGCCTCCTCCGCCTCCCAAGACCACCGAGGCCCCTCCGCCTCCCAAGACTACCGAGGCCCCTCCGCCTCCCCCGACTACTGAGGCTCCTCCCCCGCCGCCCCCGACCACTCAGGCTCCTCCTCCGCCTCCCAAGACTACCCAGGCTCCTCCTCCCCCTCAAACTACTACTCAGGCCCCTCCCCCGCCCCCGCCTACCTCCGGCGGTGGCTACACCGGCTCCTGCTCCAAGGACACCCCGTGCAAGGGCCAGGTCACCTACTATGACACCGCCACTGACCCCTCTGCCCCCAGCAGCTGTGGCTGGACCAACGACGGTGAGAACGAGGCTGTGCTGGCCCTTCCCGTTGGCCTCATGAAGGACTCCGACTGCGGCCGCATGGTCACCGTCAAGTACGGCGGCGTCACCAAGCAGGGCAAGGTCGTCGACAAGTGCATGGGATGCGACAGCTCCTCCATCGATATCTCCAGGCACTTCTTCGGCGAAATCGCCAAAATGCTCGAGGGCCGTCTGCACGATGTGGAGTGGTTCATGGAATAAGCGTTGATCGCACGCTAGCATCGCTTATTCTCTCTCTCTCTCTCTCTCTTCATTCTTCCTTTCGCTGTTGATTCTCTTCTGCCCTTCTTTACCATACCATATTTTCTCTTCTTTCCTACCTGGTTTCCATCCGACCTTCGTTTTCCCCCATCTTTGATACCACCGGGAACCGGGTTAGGCAGCAATCAGCAATTTTTACCATTCATGTGAATAGACATTTTCGGGTTCATTTTAAAAGCCATTTTATCACCCCTTGAGGCGACCAGAATTGGAGAATCGAGAGAGAAGAAATTCGCCGATGCGGGTTCCACCAACTGTCTGGATGACAGACTACCCCTGAGATTATCGAATGGACGGACTGGTTTCTGTCTAGGGTTGGCTTACGAGGCATGATTTACTGCAATTAAACTTTTTGATAAATTTGGTGACTGTAGTTCTGTAGTTTCCTACATATCCCTGGTGTGTTATCTAGCAGAGTTATCTAGATTTATCTGGCGATGCCCCTGATCCTGGTTAAGATCGACGGGGATTCCTTGCATAAAATTGCGAGATGTGCCTGTTATACACGTGACGGATCTGCGCCCGATCATTGGAACGTGGTTTGCTGCCTTGTTTTTGCCTCGGGGTTTGTCTACTTTACTTTGGCGTCTGTTGGGCCCTTTCTTTACTCTTCATCCACTTACTCCATAGGTAAGTATGCTTCTACTCAATTTACTACATGAGTACGTAGTATGTTCCTACCCACATCACTTCTTCAGGATGCTTCCACTCAGCCTACTCCACAGTATGTGTCTAACCACCTTACTCCAATTATGCTTCTTACTAACGTTATCCCCTATCCAGGAACATACCCAAACACAAAGGACAAAAAGAAAGATATGCTCAATCTAAGCGTATTCCCCGTCAGGAACACGAACAATCAACAAATAAAATATCAGAAAAACATGTATCCAAGATGATCAACAACCAATCATCCACAAATGAAACACCCACGCGGTCTTAGCGAATCGAACCGTTGTGAAGATCGACACCCTCGGCCTCGGAACTTTGCTTGGCCCCCCCTTTACCCCCTCGACGATCTCTTCCCCAGTCTTTCTGCCTACCTGGCAAGCTAACCTGCAAGACTTTTTTCTTTTTTCTTGCACAATGCCAGGTCGGCCCGCTATTCTCGTTTGCCGGGCCCGTTTACTGGTTGGTCGGTTATTCGGTCTGCTCGTTTAGTTTTTAGGGGTGATGATCGGCGGCGCTTTTTGCTCTGTCTGCGGAGAGAACCGCCTATCGACTCGCTTCTATGCTTGGCTTGTTGTTTGCTGGTGCTGGGCACTGGCTGTGAGAGAGGGGATGGACAGTGGGCAATGGACAGGGAGAGTGTCAAGTCGACGATGCAATGCAACCTCAGCTGCTAAATTAAAGAAACCATGCAAAGGCGGCCCATCATCTGGCTCTGCAGACATCTCATTCACCCTGCGGATGGATTCCTGCGCTCATCCGGGAGGGGACTAATTGCTAATTAATATAAACAAAAAAAGAAACACCCCATGACAGTTCCACCCCCGCCCGTCGGTCGCCGTGAGCTGCAAGTGGGTTCGACTAGCCTGATACTGGCCATCCCCCCCTCCCGTCTTTATAAAAGGTAAACGGTCCCCGGTTCCCGACTATGCGGTGTCTATCAGTGCAGTTTCTCTCCGGTGTCCCGCCTTTCCTTTTCGCGACCTAGTATCGCGACGATCGACTCATGAAATCCGCCTTTTTTGTGGCCGCCTTGGCCGCTGTCGTCCAGGCAGAGTCCAACGAGACTGAGAAGCCCAATTGGGCTGAGAAGATCTGGAATGATGCCACGGCTGCCGTCACCTGTGCGGCTTGCGAGGTTGGTAGTCTGGTCCCCTTGGGCAGGGAAACGGGCTAATTTGAGTAGGGACTTTTAGGGACGCTCAAGGGGGCGGCCGGTCTGGGACAGCATGCTTTGGAGAATATCCTGGCCGATGTGTGCAAACTCGCAAAAGTAGGTGGTCTGACCCTCGACAATTGGACAGCTACTAATATATTGCAGATCGAAGATGACGATGTCTGCGAGGGCATCATTGCGGAGCAAGGCACCTCGGCCTACTACGTCCTTACCCACCTCGATGTCGGCTCGCACACCTCCAAGACCTTCTGCGCCAGCATCACCAGCCTCTGTGAATACCCCGACGTCCGGCCCTACAACCTCACCCTCCCCCCGCGTCGACCGGGTACCAAGCGTCCGGAGCCGAGCGGACAGAAGCCCATCCGGGTCGCCCATATCAGTGACACGCACGTCGACCAGCACTACGAGGTCGGCGCCAACTACTTCTGCTCGAAGCCCATCTGCTGCCGCAGCTGGGACCCCGAGGTGGACGCCCCTGGCAACACGTCGTACCCGGCCGGCCCCTGGGGCAACGAGCAGTGCGACCCGCCCCTGCGCCTGGAAGACAGCATGGTGAAGGCAATCGCCGCCCTCGATCCCACCCTGACGCTCTACACGGGCGACATCCCCGCCCACGACGTCTGGCAGGCGAACCAAACCGAAGTCCTCCTCAACTTCGAGTCCACCTACGACAACCTCGGCAAGCTAGGCCTCGTCTACGGCGCCCTGGGCAACCACGACACGGCCCCAATCAACGCGTTCCCCTTCGGCAAGGTGCCCAAGTCGCACGCGCCCCAATGGGCCTACGACGCGCTCGAGCGCGAATGGAGCGAACTCGTCCAGAACGGCGGCGACGCCTCTGACTTCGCCTCCTCCTACCACGAGGGCTCCTACGCCGTCAACTCCCAAGGCGGCAAGCTGCGCATCATCTCCTACAACAGCATCTACTACTACAAGTACGACTTCTACGCCTTCCAGGAGCCCATGGAGCACGACCCCAACCACCAGTTCGCCTGGCTCATCAAGGAGCTCGACGCCGCCGAAAAGGCCGGCCAGCGCGTCTGGCTCATCTCGCACATCCCCTCCGGCCACGGCGACATGCTCCACGACTACTCGCACTCCATCGACCTCATCGTCAACCGCTACGCCGCAACCATCGCCGCCCTCTTCTTCGGCCACACCCACACCGACCTCTTCCAAGTCTCCTACACAAACTACACCACCCGCTCCGCAGACACCGCCTCCGCCATCGGCTACGTCGCAGGCTCCATGACCCCCGACGCAGGAAGCCCCACCTTCCGCATCTACGACGTCGACCCCGCCACCTTCGCCGTCCTCGACTACACGGTCTACACAGCCAACATCAACAGCACAAACAGCACCGACCAAGAACCCGCCTGGACCAAATACTACTCCGCAAAGGAAGCCTACGGCGCGCAGCTCTCGCCCCCCGTCACAGACCCCAAAGCGGAACTCACCCCGGCCTTCTGGCACCACGTCACCGAGCGCTTCGAGTCCGACGCCGCGCTCTTCCAGAAGTGGTGGGCCCGCACCACCCGCGACTACAACGTCACCGAGTGCGTCGACTCCTGCCAGGAGGAGCAGATCTGTGCCCTCCGCGGCGGCGACGCCCAGTTTAACTGTGGCTCCAAGCCGGCGCTGAGTCTGCCGAAGCGCGATGGCGCTGTCGTGGAGGTTGCTGCCAAGCCGCCCCGCCCCGTGTGTGAGGATGGTGGACTTCCCCGTGTGTTGAGCATGCTGGTGCGTAAGACTGGTGGTGCGGGCCAGCTGGATCGGCTGTTGCAGGAGAAGGCCGCTGCTTATAAGGCTTGATTTGGATATAGTATGGAGTGTATATAGTGAAGGACGTAATATAGTGAAGACATAATCTAGTGAAGACATAATCTAGTGAGGACATAATCTAGTGAGGACATAATAAAGTGAAGTACATACGAGTTGTTGTAATATAGTATCCAATTAGTATTTTGGTTGTTTATAGTGTGCTGAGATGGAGGTTGACTATCTATTTCGTCGGTTTTAAACGTACAGCACCGCGTCTGTTGTTGATGAAATGTATATATCTTACGTAGAAACATAGTGCAATCCTCGGTAAACACCGCAAACAAAGATATATATACAATCGAATGCAAAAAATAAACAAATAAACAAACAATTAATTAAAAAAAAAAAAAAAACCACATAACCTAACTACTATCATATTAGTAACTATAGATTGAGTCTAGAGATAAAAAACAATAATAATAATAATAATAAGACAAAGAGATAGAACTCATTTCTCGAACCTAGCTAGTGTGAGGGTTGAAAAAAAAAATACAAAAAGATTGAGTGAGATGGGGCTCGAACCCACAACCTTTGGTGTAATTGTTATGAACAATTATTTGTGTAATCGTAAACCGAAAACCAACGCGCTGCCATTGCGCCACCCACCCGGATTATATATTTCGGATAGTTTTTGTTACTCATAAGGTACGTTAACTTGTCTTTTTTGGTGCGATTTGGCTTGGGGTTATTGTGTTAGTGGGCTCTTTACACCGTAGTTGATTATTATTTCGTTCATATAGTAGTGAGTTTGTTTATTCTAGCGTTTCTGGAATATTACATGTCTGTTGGAATGCTGCTATCATATTAAAACGTATTCGAATTGTATGATCTATTGTGGTCTTTGTATGAGGATGCACGATAAGAAGCTGCGCAGCGGTTAGTTATGTACATCTCCGAGTCCTGATCGATTGACCCTGCATCTAGAACTAGGTTAATCCCGGTCTCGCGCTTATTACCTCTAAAATAATATAGATGCTCTATTCTCCGTAGATAGTATACTATTTCCAGTGTCGATATCCATCTAATCATGTTCAATTATACGTAAACTCTATATATATATAACCCACACCGCACTTCTCAACTAGTTCCCCATGCGCCAATCTCGTATCATCCACAATGAAATCCCCCCACAACAACTCAATCACAATCACCATTTCATATTATCCAACCAAATCCACCTAGTACCGAAAAGCAGACAAGTACGTAGTTAAACTCAATCGTCCTGAAAGCGCCTCGCCCTGAGCCCCGAATCCAACATTGTACAACGCATCGTCCGTGCGCGGAAGGCTGAACTCCTCTGCCAATCTGATTGACGAGCCCGCGTTGTAGGTCTGAGCGGCGCGCCTCAGGATTCATCTTCCGGGAGAGAGGGAGAGCGGGTTTGAGTTATTGGTTGATGGGGAGGAGAGTCTGCGCCGTGGTTTGCGTTGGGGTTTGATGTATATATATATCCTCTCCTTTTTTGTGGGATGGGAGGAGGGGGGCGGTTGGAGGATAGGGTTGGAGGGTATATATTTGGGTGGTTCCTCGTCTTCTTTTCTTGGTCGTTCTTCATCGGTGTTGTTGTCGCATATTATCTTATTATCGTCTGTCTGCTGTTGAATATTGATTCTTTGCATTGATCTGCTTTGAACTCGTCTTGGAAAGACCAAACCGAACCAAACAACCTTTGAGAACGAGTCACTGATTGCAAAGATGTTCTCCCTAGCCAACGTGGGCACGACTGTGAGTTCAACAAAGAACTATGGTTCCAATAATGGTCTAATATATAACTACCAGGTCGGAGGTGCAACTCAGGAGCGAGGCCCAGCCCACTCCATCCCCGCGATGCCTCCGCCGGTGATATGCCGCACCTGCAGGAAAGACCAAGACCCAAATGACCCGGTGATTTATCAGGTTATCATGGGCCAGGTGTGTCCCAGGTGCAAGGTGAAGGCTTGATGGATGGGACCTGCTTTCGTATATTCCGATGGACGGGGTGGGAACATTGACCTGCATTGAAGTTCGATTGATTTGGAGATTTTGATATGTTTGCTTTGAGCCGGGGGGGAGAGGAAATGATGATTTTGTATTTAACGATGTTTAACGTTCAAGTATGGGCAACAGAATGCAAGCTCAGTTTTGTTTCCTTCCTGCATCTAGTATCACTCCTGTGAGCTGGAAATATTGAACCACGGATGACCTGGCCTGTGGATTGGCGAGATCCTGCTGATCCCAGCTCCTGCATAGCCTCATCTGCAGGTTCCGGTTTCTGTCATCCAAAGGAGGGCGTCTCTCATCAAATCGAGAGCTTTCCACCCGCGTCACCTGAAGGAGTGTCCAACCTTTCAGATACTCCGTCCTGTCCAGAGGCTCCCGACCAGCAGAGCCCTTCTTCGAAAATTGGAAATCCTTGTAGATCGGCCCCGAGTCCGAAGAACCGCCGTACAACACAGCGTGCTGGACTTTACGATTTTTTCTGTCGTCTTTGCTGTTGGTGTTCGTGTAGCTCTTTTCAAAGACGCAGAAGATCGAGAAGTGCCCCGCAGCTGACGCTGCATCGGCAAGCATTTCTTCTTCTGAGATCTGGTGGAGAAAGATTCCTAGTCGCTCAAGTCGGTTGAACAGAAAGAGAAATTGCCGTGGGAATGTACACCCCCCGCCGGCTATGGAGGCGTTTGCCATTTGCTCGAGTCGGTCGACTGGGATGCCTTGGTAGCCGACGCAGCTGGCTACGCAGACGAGGATGCAGTTGTCGATCCGTTTGCTGGTGTTGATGCGGGATCTCTGGACGTGCTCGATGAGGATGGGCGCGATCTCGTCTCGCTCGTAGTGGAAGCTTGGTCCTGCGACTATTTGGGCGAGGGCAGCCAGCTCGCTGGTTGGAGGCAGTTAGTGCTTGGAAAGAGTAAATCGTAGTGGTGGAATGTGGGAATCACCTGTGTGCTGCCATGTTTTAGCCGTTTCACGTTTATAAGTGCCGGGAAATGCTGATATAGTTCTTGCTGGGACTTGACCTCAAGACAGTTACGTCAAAACGTTGACCAACATTTGGTATAGGGCATAAACTGACTGAGATACCCAACACTTTGTTTTCAGGTGAACCCACAAATCTAGATAGATGCAGGATCATATCAAGTTAGTTTTGAAGCAGCGCATTGACTTGAGAAACGATACTTGAGTAAACCAAGGTGGGATCTCCCCTCTCCTCGCAGCAAATACGAGCCTCGCCTTAAGCGCCAATACGTGGCACGCCAAAGCTCAACGACGCTCTCATTTTTCACCCAAAGTGAAGCCAAGAGATTTCTGAGTTGTTTTCGTCCACCACCTGGGATCTGAGCCCGGCTATCCACTCATGTTAATATTTTTTTCATCATCTCAAGCAATTATGCTGATGATAATCGGAGGCTTTCCCCCTGTGTATCCGTCGGGATATGATGGCTGAAAGCCCGAACAGTTGCTTATCCATGTTTTCAGTTGGATGCCTGGTGTTAAACTTTTGGAAGTATCCATCTGCTAGAAGAGTACTATACATTAGTCCTTACTAGCATTATGTGTATTCCCAATATTCGGCTGTTCTCATATCTAAATTTAATTGGGAGGCAGTATGAATCATACCTCACTCTAATTCCGCCAAGCCATGGAGATCATGATTACCATGATCGTCACAGGGAGCGAAATCCCGCAGGATGAAGTTGATAGAACTCCATATGTACATGTAGATACCCACAGGAGGCTTTTGGTTTGACAATCTATGTTTGTAAGCGTTTTTATTGATTTCTCTCTGTTTCATGTTTGTCCACGTAGTGGGGATAATACGAGGTACTTCAGGATGCGCCCCACACCGTACAGTGGCCGGCAAACATTTGACGGGCTTCTTAAATATCGTTTGAGATATGATATGTCCGAAAGCCCTTGCAGATCATAATGTATAGGATGCTAAGTATATCTTGGACCTGTTTCACGGAGTCCTCCGTATCATTCTGAGAAGCAAGAATCAAAGATCTTGAACAATAAGCTTCTTACCTCAGCAGCCTCGGCATCTCCGCGTTCCCCAACTGAACGAATGGATCCGACCTCTCACCGTCATCCCTTGATCCGGTCGCTCCTCTTCTCCCTCAATTCGCTGTTTAAACTCGATCCCTTGTTTGATGAGCCTCCAACCCCCAATCTCCCACCCACCCCCCTGTCTGATCTCCTCATGGATCGTCCGTGAAGACGGTGTGATCATGGCTCACGGTCGTTCTCCAACCGTCTCCGCAGCTGGCTCTTCCGGGAAAACACCACCGAATTTCTCTCCCACTTGAAAGTGATCGCTTAGGAACAAATGTCCCTGTAACTGGTTCAGTCCGGCTTCAGCGATCTCGCCCGCCTGTCGCCCGCCAGCATGGAGGACCGGCGTCCCGAGGTGCTGGTCGTCTCCATCGTCTTCTTCCTCATCGCCACCGTCTTCGTCGCCCTCCGCTTCGTCTCCCGGGTCTATATCGTCCGCCGCCTGAGCCTCCATGACTATGTCATGCTACTGGCCTGGGTAGGTTAGCCTTTTGTCGTGCGAGATACGGGAAGCTCATCGGATACAGGTCATCGACTTCGCGTTCTCGTTCTCCTTGTTCTATGCAACCAGCAAAGGCCTGGGCCTGCATGATACTGCGATTGACATCCAAGCCCGGTCGAGTCTCAACCGCGCCAATTATGTCTTCACCGTGCTTTATGTGAGCGCCCTGGACCGTGTTCGTCCGCAATTCTCTAATGCCCGCAGAACCCCGCCCTCATGGCGGTCAAGACTTCCATCCTCATCTTTTATCTCACCTTGACCCAAGGGGAGAAGGTCTTTCGCTGGGCCAACTACATCACGCTCTTTGTTGTCAATGTCGCCGGGCTCGCCCTCACGCTGGTTAATGTCTTCCAATGCAATCCGGTCGGGGCCGCCTTTGTCTATCCGCGCCAGGATGACGCGGTCTGCACCGATATCTTGACCTTGTATCTTTCGTCTTCGCCCGTCAATATCATTACCGACCTCGCGATCCTCTTTATCCCCAACCCCATCATCACCAAGATGCGTCTCCCTCGGAAACAGAAGATCATCCTGGTGATCACGTTCAGCTTCGGCTTTTTCGTGGCCGTCGTCGATGTGATTCGCATCGCTTACTTGCAGAACGCTGCCACGTCACGCCAGATCGCCATGAAAGACCTCCGCCTGCAATATAGCCAGGGCGATGACATCAACTGTAGGTAGACGACCCAATCGTTAGTGTTGCCGGTTTCTGACCCATCCAGGGTACGCGTCTCTGTCATTCATGTGGTCAGTCGTTGAGGTCAACGTGTCCGTGATGTGCGCCTGTGTACCGAGTCTCAAGCCGCTGGTCGCCCGCCTCGTCCCCAAATTGATCAAGGACTCGGATTCAAGCTCCGATGGCACCATCGACATGGCCCAGATGGCGGAGCTGGAGCTGCAGGAGACGGCCGAAACGCCCCTCTCCCCGACGCACCTATCTCCCATCGCGGAGTGCTCGCCAACAGAGACCAACCCCCGTAAACCATCCCGGTCGATGAGCCGTGGCAGTGTCAGCCTCCCAGCCCCCGGTGCCGTTCCGATGGACATGCGCGAGTTCTTGATGGCCCCCGAATCGGCTCCGCCGCAGGACCCGGAGTCCAACACCATATTTACCACCGCCTCGTATCAGCAGACCATCACCTTCTTCGACTTTGTCAACATGAAGACCCCCACGAGCATGCTCAAACTGAGCAATAAAGAGTCCATCGCGCCCATCGCCCTGACCACGATCTTGTTCTTTCTGTGGGGCTTCGCCTATGGTTTGTTGGACATCCTCAACTCACAGTTTCAAGACATCGTGCGGCTGGACACGTGGCGGTCCCTCGGCCTCCACGCCGTCTACTTCGGCGGCTACATGATCGGCCCACCGTTCATCGGCCGTCTGGTGCTGAAGCGGTGGGGGTTTAAAGCGACTTTCATCACCGGCCTGTGCATCTATGCCTGCGGGACCTTGATCTTTTGGCCGTCGGCGGTCCTGGCCTCGTATTCGGCTTTCATAGTGTCCAATTTCATCGTGGGCCTGGGGCTTGCCGTTTTGGAGACGGCCGCCAATCCGTTCATCGCGCTATGCGGGCCGCTGGAGAACTCAGAGATCCGATTGAACATCTCGCAAGGCATCCAGGCCATCGGGAGTGTCGTGTCGCCGCTGTTGGCCAAGGAGGTGCTGTTCCGCCAGGTGACCGACGTGTCGGCTCTCGTCGACGTGCAGTGGACATACCTGGGGATCGCTCTGTTCGATGTCCTCTTGGCCGTCGCCTTCTACTATATGCCAATCCCCGAAGCGTCCGACGAGGACCTGAAAGAACTGGCCAACCGTCGTCGAGAAGACAATATGGCCAAAGTCGCGGGCATTCCGGTGGTCTGGGTCACACTCGCCTTGGGTGTAAGCTCCCAATTCTTCTACGTGGCGGGACAGGAAGTCCTCTCGCAAGGCTTCGAGTCTTTTGTCACGAGCGCCCATCCTAAGTACGCTTTCTCCTCCCATCCTGACCTTTCACCGTTCGAATACTAATTCCTATCGCTAGATCCAAACTGGACACATTCCACTACTTAACAATCGGCCACGCATTATTTGCCGTAGGCCGATTCCTAGCCGCCTTCATGCAGTGGTTCCTGAAGCCACGCTGGATCCTCCTTCTATCCTACCTCGGCATGATCGTCTTCGCCGTGCTATGCATGAAAACAACCGGAGCAGCAGCAATAGCAATGGTCCTCCTAGTCTACACCTTCGAGAGCGGAGCATTCAGCATCATCTTCGCCATCTCACTGCGCGGCACAGGCCAGCACACCAAGACAGCCGCATCGCTCCTAACCATGGCAGTCGGCAGCGGCGCGCCCTTCCCATTCGCACAGCGCGCAGCCCAATTCGCGGGTGGGCCACCGTTCTCCTTCAGCGTGCTCGTCGCGCTGTTCAGCGCAGGCGCCATCTTCCCCCTGTACCTGAACCTCGTCCCCGCCGCCAAGAAGCAGGTCGACCCCGTCCCCGACGAACACCTCCGCCACCCCCGTCGCCTCAGCCGCGTCCGACCGAACGTTGTGCCGCGGGAGAAGGAAAACCCTGCCATGGGAGGCGTGTTCGCCCGTCGTCGCAGCGTGCTTACCGACCCGCTTCCGAACGTCGAACTCGCTCAGCAGGCCCCGGGGGAGTCCAATGTGCGGCGGGGGTCGGCGCCGGGCGGGATCATGCATGATTTGGCGCCGTGGCCTGAATAGTGTTATTTATCTATCGTTCTTTCGTTTGTCTGTTTCTGGCGTTCTGTACATGATACCCCTGACTTTGGTCAATGAGTTTTGGCTGTGCTGTTGATAGATTGTGGATTGGATGGAGTTGGCTGAATTGATTTTTGATGGATAGCGTTGCTGAAGTGTTGAGGTATGTAGATAGAGGATATACTAGTAGAATACTACTTAATTACACTGCCAATATTGAGTATGTAGATCGTAGTATGGGTATAACTAGCTGTCGATGTGTATAATGTTGCTTGTATCTCCAGTCTGTTTCTGTGACATGTAAACAAGGAAGCCTTCATGTAATTCGCAATCGCTAAAGTTGAGCTTAAAAAAGATTAAGCTCTGAGTGTAAACTGCCGATAATCTACCGTCATACTAGACCAGATGCGTGTCACTATGGATAAAGCCCTGAAATTTTGAGCACGGGATTTCTTATTTTAAGGTTTACGTGGGGACAGGTAGGAAGTAGAAACATAGTTACCTAGTTATGGTTATCTATATCATACGACACTCCTACTTGATAATACAGAATGGATCCCATTGATATAATATCTAAAGATAATATAATATATTATACCATACTATAATACTAAATAGTGGGCACTAGGTAGAGACCCAGATCGAATACAGATACACAGACATTACCGGGTCGTGGTACCACAAATCTACGATCCTCAGCATACATTATCTCGACCGTCGGGCGGGGAGTGGATGAGAGTGGGTGGCCCTGGTGGGTGGATAGTGGGGATGTGGTATTCTCTTGTACTGTGACGCGTGTAGACTACTCGGTATCTGGTTATAGTTACTAGCAGGAGGAGGAAATTCTCCGAGCCACGCTATATTTTCTTACTTCTTCGTACTCACTACTTACTACTGCCTAGTCACTGAACTAACTACTGTTTAGTGACTTCACTAGTAGCCCGCGTGGAGGGTTATATTCATGCCCGGGTTTATCCATTGGGTGCTTACCATATTCTCCCTTTACTATATGTAAGTTATTATACTACAATAGTAGATAAGGTGTAACCACTAGGTATGTATATATAGTAGAGTACAATATCCTTACCTACTTGTATCAAGAATGATATTCAAATCAGCAGCGTGTATTCCAAGGACTAACTACCTAGTCCACTGCTACCCCCTACCATCTACCAGGTAAAGGTCAAGGCAAGACTACTGCATTATGCAATACACCCGAGACTAAACCGATTAGCCTCTCATCTAACCTAATGTACAACCATCAACTTTGGAACCAACGCACATATACCAGCCATTCCTAATACTTGCCACTCAATCATCCATCTATGGATGTACCACCAAATCAGAACCATACTATCCTCCCTACTTACCTTTAACGGCACCAGATCCGAACCGATCGATCGATCCGAGCATCTGAACCCGATTGCCTCCACCCCTAACCAGGGCTCAGGACTCGGTTTGCCCTCGTGTATCGCTGTATTCGGACAATTCGGACAAACCAGTGGGGTGAGTACCGCTTACCTACGACTACAGTAGGTACAGGACGTCCCTATCCTGTGACTAGCATATCCTGTATAGTCAGTTACCCGATTACCATACTAAGAAATAATATAATATAACTTAATATAACCAGGATACGGACCCAACTCCCTGGTTGGAAAACCTCCGGGATGGATCGCCCGGCTGGTTTCCCCTGTTGGGCGTTGGTTGGTGTACATCTTCCGTCGCGCGCGAGTCACTCGGTGGTCCCCTCCCCCTGGGTTCCCGTCCCCTGTTTGGTTTGATTTAGACTTTGTTGGTTTGATACTTTCGTTTATTACAAATGAGCACAAATCAGGGATAATAAGATAGAATAAAATAAAATAAGGATAAAGTAAGGATGAGAAAATCAGTAGAAAAAAGAAAAAAAGGGGAAAATACCATTCTTTACCATTGGTATTGATTGTATTGCCGGGGTCTTCTCGGCAATTGATAGATTCATGATATTGGGTTTCGCTTTTCTAGACCCCGATCTTTTCTTTCATTTAGGTTTTTTTTTTTTTTTTTCTTCCTTTTTCTTTTCTCTTTTTCTCGCAGAGATCTGTTGATAAGGCAACTGCCATAAGTATAGTACTGTATGTTGTATGTGATCAATTCTATCATTTATTCCAAGATCGATGGCCCGTTCATGGTGAACTAAACAGTAAATGTCCAGAACTCCGTCTCCCTCGTGGGACAATATCCAGATATAGAGATCAAGCAAGATAGAATGACAAAGTAAACAAACGGACAAGATAGCAAACAAAGCCTCCGATAACCCCAAACAAGACCCAAATGGCAAAAACAGAGGGAAAGAGAAAAGAAAAAAAATAGAAGAAAGGTCAACCCCGTGAACTTCGAGGTCGCGATATCGAAGACGAATCCCGGAGCACGTCAGGCGCCCGCGGCCCAACCATCCAGTCTTCCATCGCCAACCAGTCACTCCAGCTCCGCTCCGCGGCTTCGATCTCCGAGTCGAGCGGCCCTTGTAATGGGCGCAAAAATGGAATCGTCTCGAGCGGGGGGATATCGTAGTCCTTCTTGACGGCCGCCCAGCCGCCGCTTTTGGCCGCGAAGAGATAATTGCGACGCTCCTGCTCGTGCAGGGGCCCGATGCCGGCGCTCCAGTCGTCTCCGAAGAACCCGTGCAGCACCCCCGGGAAGTCCATGCCCGTGGCCACGAGGCGGCGGATGTAGGGGATCAGCGAGACGGCGAGGGGGAGACTTGAGGGGTCGGCGGATGAGTTCAGCACGGGGTGGGGTTGGCGCTGGAATGGTAGTCGGATGTTGAGGAACGCGGAGAGCGCTTGCACGGAGGCGCTGTGCTGGGCGTGGTCGAGGAAGTACCGCTGGCAGATTTGGTAGCGCGGGTACCAGTCGAGGATGTCGAAGCTGTCGCCTGCGGCGCCTTGAGGGAGCCCTACCATTGCGGCTGGGTCGACGAACCGCTGGGTTGAGTCCATTGGGGGAGTCTGGGACCCGGACGAATCGCGTGGCCAGTCTGCAGAGCGTCTGGCCATCGTAGTGTTAGTGCATACGGGAGACAGTTGATGGGGCAGTATTGGATAGCCAATTGACCAACGTACTTGGAAAAGACACTCCTCCCTCGTCGGATCAAGAGAGAGACTCTGCGCCACGGAGACGAGTTCGGAGGCGAGGAGTCGACACCGGGGAAACCTAGTCCTCTACCAGGGTGAGATTTGTTCACGGACATCTGCTAGGTGAAGCCCATCTATTGATAGACAAGGACCCTTCATGACAAATGTAAAAAGACGAGATAGGAAGGGTAATTGCTTAGATAAATAGGACCCATTGGAGAAGAGATGGGGTACGTGAGACATACATGGACTTTATGGAAACAAGAGGGGGTGGAGGAGGGGAGGGGGAGAGAGTGGAAACTTGAAAGAATGGTTCGACTAAGAAGAGAAGTGAAAAGAAAAGAAAGAAAGAAAAGAAAAGAAAAGAGAGAGAGAGAGAGCTGATTGGGAAAGGAAGAAGAAGATTGGAACTGGAAGAGGGACGGGAGATATATTATTATATTATTTTATATTATTCTGTTTATATTATTATGATTATTGCATGTTATTATCGTGTTATTACCTGTCCTTAGAACCTTATTACACTATATAGATTACCATCATTCTCTTAATACTCATCTCTATTTTTTCTTGTTGATATTTACTCCGATCCAGTTCGCATATCAACTGTTTTTTGCAAGGAGCAGCGGAATTTTAGGTCGGGAGATGAAGATCAATTTCATTCATGACCAATAATCCGTCGGGCACCAGAGTCTCAGACTAGGATATGACAATAGTCTAAAAAAATACCCCGGCTTCATCTAGAGGTTTGGACAATAATCGATTGTCAATACAATCAAAGAAAGGGTCAAATGGAGAAAAAGAAAAGAACAAAAAATACAACCACAAAAGATTCATCAATGGTTGGAACGAAAACAAAATAAAAAAAGATTCGAGTAAAATAATGGAAATAAAATAGAAACAAAGACAAAAAAAGAAATAAAAAATAAGCACAAACTCCCATCAGATCTGAACCCAATCCGAGATCCAAGCGTTCTTCAGATCGATTGGGTGAATCCATGGTTAGTGGCGAAAAGTAAAGGGTCATCGCGTGTCCTTTTCCCTGGTCATGCAATTACTAATGCACCCTGGAATGGTTAATGGTGGATCCGGTATGTTGGTTCCTCTTGCATCGTCGTTTTAACATCATGTTATCCAGGTATCTTGTCTATCAGGCTCCGGAGGCAACAGCGCTGTATTTGCTTATTTGCTGATTGGATTCATGTGATTGTTATGATCCCGTATCCCTCAGAGTAGTGATATACGAGTAGTATTCTCCGATGTTACTCTGCCATTCTTGGATTTAAGCTGAGATCAAGCATGCAGCAGTAGTTGCAGACGGGCTTTGCTGCGGGATGCGTTCCCCTAGTCTCCCTTAGTGAGCAACCTAGCATTAGAAACCTGATTGGGATAGTCAATTGTAGAAACGCAATACAAAAACAGTATGGTTTTGAGAAGTAAAAAAAAAAAAAAAAAAGTAAAACCAAAATCGAAATACAAATCGAAAAGAGGTAAAAAAAAAAAAAGAAAAAGAGAGAAAAGGTTGCTGTGCGAGATTCAGGATCGCCCAATCCGATCCAGACCCAATCTCTGGTCCGTCCATAGTAACTATGTACTAGCCTCATTGGTCCCTGGTTCACTGGGTTAGTTGGTTAGTTGGTTTCAAATCCTCTCCCTGCCAGAATGAGGGTGTTGTCTGCCGTTTTACCACCCCGAGAAGTCGGTCACCATATGCATGCTGGCCTGAAGTGAGGTGGTGTACCCCGTAAGTAGGTGGCGCTTCCATAGTCTCCTCCCCAAGTCGTACATATGGCGGTCAGGGGGGGGGGAGGGGGGGAGGAGGATATCCCATTCAAAGGACTAGTATTCTCCATCCATCTCGCTTCCTTTTTGGTTCTTCCCCTTCATCTCGGGATTGGCCGGGATTTTTATGTACTGATCTTCGCTTTAAACTGGATATAGACGACGGAAGCAATCTCCCAGGAACAAACTTTAAAGGAAACTCTGTAGGGACGAGCCTACTACCAACGGGTAGGGCCATTATGGCCCAAACAGAGAGTGGAACATGCTTGTTTAGATCCAGCAGTCCACATCCAGTTGGACAATAAGCTTGTGTTCCCCGCTCCTGTCCCTGGGCCAGAAAGGCATGGTCTAAGATCAATTGCCCCCCAAATCTTCAATCCCGTCTTCGGCAGGAATTGAGAGTAGCACGAACTGGTAGGACAGACAGTGCCCTTCCCTTTGATTTCTTACCAACCTAGGTTAGGGTGAGTGTGTGACGTTGTAGACATTGCCGTGGATGTATGGTATTTTACACTAACGGAACGCGAGAGGTTTGCTTTCCCGGCGTCAAAGCTCCTCTTCTCGACCTCCTCGCGCCAGCGGTATAACAACCTGACTCGACTCGATGTCCACATCTGCATTGCCATGCCAGGGCCAGGGCCAGGGCGGGGTACATTCGCCACGTCGAATGTCCGGTGTTAGTCGGTCCACTTGCTGCATTATCGCGTCTTTTCCGCTGTACCAATCAGACTCAGTACACTTGCATGTCGACACCTTGCCTGTTGACAACGTTGACGAGAATCTGACATCGCAGCGGGCTGTGCTCCTGTCAATTCTCCAGTGGATATCACAAGAGCTTCCAAGAGACAATGAATGTATCGGTCGAGGTGAGTGAGGATGAGCGGTGAAGCGCGACAGAAACTCCCGCCACTCTTAGCCGCCCATCATGCATGCAAGACGTCCACATCCCCGCCCTGACACCTTGATGGAGTTGCAACTGCTGGCCAGTGGGCGTGTTTAGTTCCAGTTGGCTCCCATGTCTTGATGTCAATTCCATCTTTTCTCTGCCGTTCTCTTGCCCGAGAGCCACACACCGTTCTGTCCTCGCATGATACATCGGTGCAGCTGTTATGCTGCGCGCTGCAGTCCTAGTATGCGAGATCGCCGTTTACCGTCATTTCTAGGCAAGCAGGCCCGAGGGCATTTTATTAGCGAGATTATTACCAACGCCATGTGTCGGGATATGCCGGGCTTTGCACGTACTCGGATTGCTAGTTGGATGGGGAAAATAACACGAACGACTAAACATACAGGGTAAAGCTGAGTACTCAATATAGTGGAGATGCTAATATAGTGCGTGGACCTCCGGTCCGACTAATCAATTAGTAAAATGGCCTATCATGCAGATGTCCCATGCCGAACTCTATGCCATGCTGCGACTGTTCCAGGAATTCACATACACACGGTCAATCGCCTCGAGAAGCACGTTGTCCTTCCATCATTCATACTTTTGATTGGCAGCAGTCTTGTACATTGGCATGAGGCAAGGGGGGAATCAACACGTCTGTTAGTGATTCGCCACCTTGAGATTAATCTTTCCTTTGAAGCGGATCCAGGTTGATAGATCTGAAGTGCAAGATGGTGTGCACTCCACCTCAGGGATGTCCCGACAACAAGCAAGCTGGATTTGGGATATGCTCTGATCAAAGCTGAAGTCTCTGGGAGGTATACGAGGTCGTGTCGTATAGCATGGTTGATCCCATGCACATGCTACCTGATCCACAATGTCAACGCTGACACATAGTTACCAATAACTAACTAGTTATACTACTAAAACCTCATGTATCATGTCACCTCTCCTGGAACACTGCAGACCTCGTCATCTCCCGAACCGTCAACCATGCAAGATAATTTGCCACCGCGCACGATATCTAACCGTAACGATACCGATTTCGATGCTATTACCGCATCGGGAATCAACGCCACACCGATCTGCATCTCAGCCGCACCGTCACCCTCGCCACTGTGGCTTACGTGTATTAAAGCCACTATTGCAGCTGTACATCACTAGCCACAGATTGCTGTACCGTCCTTGCCGGTTGGGAGTCGGGATCGTGGCGATTTCTCTCAGCAGCCCTATCTAGGTTCGTTGATTGGGATAGGAAAATAGTTTGAGCATTACGGAGGTTTCCCGAATAGGAAGATCGTATCTTGCTTATGTCCCTTGCGAGTGGTCTTAGCGTTTCACTGTCTAATTCTGGTTCTGGTGAAGTTGTGAGGCAATTTGAAGAAGGTCTGGGGTTGTCGATTTTGTCTAGCACAGTGGCAAGCTTGTCTTTGTTGAGTCTGGACTGGGGACACGGTGCCGTCGACTGACTGGACGTGTCACCCGACCTGGACTCCGTTTTGGCCTGATCGTGACTAGCTATGTCTTGCGTGTTGTGTCTGGGTATCGAGCGTCTTGCTCCTTTCTGGATGTTTCCAGTTCTGTATCTCGAAAAAGGGACTTTCGGGTGCAGACATATCACTTATCTTTCGTAGCTCAGTGGTGGCCGCATTAGATCATTCGATACTACTCCGTAGTTGTGTATACCGTCACTTTTCTTTTTGAGACACAAATCTGTTGAGCACACACCCGTTGAACGCCAAAATGCAGACGAGAGAAGGGATATATCCACGATTCTGTTCTCTTGGACAGGTCCCACTGGTTTCAAAAAAAGAAAAGAAAGGTCATGTGTCCAGATCTTTATTTCTAGATATCAGCGGTGACGGTACTGAGAGTCTCCTTGATGACCCATCAACCCATAGTGTATATTTGTCTATGCCTGTCAGCTTCTAACTTATCCTGTTTGAGATCGACACTACGATAGCCATTTCTGGCAAGTTGAATCGAACATGACATCTACGTAACCCAAAGCACGGATGAGATTTCCGAGACTAAGGTCCGCCCCAGCAGAGATCATCAACCAGGGGCGACGAAGACATGGGATCAGTCTTCTGCAAGACAGCTAGTCGCTCAAGGGACTAGTAGATTGGCTCCTTCCGGCTCCAGTAGAATTACAAGTCTATCCTAGTTAGGTTAGGTAGACTAGTACTAGCATGGGCTAATTAAACAACTGCAGGTGCAGATATCACAAGTTACAGTCCTGATAATGCTAATCACTGCGGAAGATGGGTGGGAGATGCACTCGGCCGAAGCGTGGCCCTTGCATGACCACAAAGCAGGCGGGTTCGTCTTGCCGTGTCCTCTTTGTCGAATTTTCTCGTCGCAACATGCCGTCATAGAGTGCATGGCTTCCACCTATCTTGCCCGGGTTTTGCCTATCGATCGGCTTCCTCTTGGAAGTGTGGTATGCATACCGTCCAGGCCTGTATGGTTTTGGTTGATTGAATCTGGTTTCCCGTGGACCGATCTGGTCCACGGCGCTTTGATGCCCACTGCTTCGTCTACAGGGACAGACGAGTGCCAAATTGAGGCTTACCGTCAGGTTAAGTACTGATCGAATTCTTACCTATACCAAATCCTTCCGGTTTAGCGTGTGAGCAGCCCAACGCCTATCGAATTCTACTCCAATACGATAGGAAGAGCCGACATGACATCAAAGAGTCAAAAAGCAACGTCGCTATGAACGTCTAGCTGCCACATGTCATTTATCCCCGTGGTAACTTTTATGAGTCTCTAGCCTCAAATTTCGACGGACATGCGGATCGATAGGCCCCACTTTCATGGTTTGTGACCATACTGAAGATCAAAATCAAGAGGACTTTTACCCTTTTGTTCTACTGGAGATGTTTCTGTTCTCCGTGAGTCAGTCCCCTACCATGTATTAGCGGCCGCAAGCTTTGTACCATCTCAATGGTGGAACTGAGTCCCCACGATCTGATCATCAGCTTCGGAAATACGCGGTTATTAGTCCCGTTCTTATGGAGATAACACCCGTGATCAGCTTCGCAGGTTACTTTCTTCATTTCCCCTCTTCAACGAGTTCGACAGGCTGGTCATTGGTTCTGATGCCTAGTTTTTATCCTGGTTCCTATGTTTGGTTCTTATTCTGGTTCTTATGCCGGATTTCTGTAACCCGTGTTATTAAGTTGATAACCGGGGTTTTCCTTGCACGGACAAGGTCTGTTCAAATAAGGTACACAAGCATACAATGAAACTCCATCAGCGTGCTTACACAACTCTCATCTCCAGTAGCCGGGCAGCGATACTATAGACTGCAATAGCCATCCGTCTTACATTGAAGCCGAACCACAGACTTCAGATTCCATGGGACAACACGACTAGTACTAAACATGCGACTCCCACCAACCAGGTCACGATGCATTAGTGGAATGCTTGGCATGACTGACAGCTTTCAGTTATCGGCGATGTGGATTGCAGTGGGGACACAAGCGCCTAGAACCTTACCCCAACGCACCAAGCATCGCGCGTGCTTTGAAATCCCTGAGGATTAGAGTGTCAAGGCGGTGCTAGTGCCCGCGCAACGTGAGATCCGTATCCGCAGTTTTTTTCCAGAACGGAATGGTCAAGGAACGGGGTCCGTGAAGGGTCCGTCCCGCTCGTGACTGAAGCTTGGGTGGCATGACCCTTTGACCCTTGGAAAAAATCTATAGAGTAACGGTCCATGTATAGTCGTTAGGCCAGCTAACTTCTAGTTTATATCTCGTCGGTCAATTGTCGGTGGAATTGAATTCCGTCTGGGGATATCCCGACTTATCTACTAAGGGACGTTTTACTCCAGAATATGACAGATGGAAATCCTTCGGTGAATGTGATGATTGCTAAGTGCCGATAGACTCTATTAATTCCGATTCCGGGGTGAGAGGGGTATCAAGCAAGAGAAGAGCCGTGGAATTTGTGTTAGGTACAACGGTTGATTCATCACATACCACCTTATCACGCAGATCGTACCACATCAAACCTCTGGCGGCGCGTGGGGAGACCACCCCTCCATCCTCCGCGGGGGGGGTAAGTGCGAAGCTTCGATCGTCGCGATATTCGTCACTTTCTGTGCACTGCCCTCTCCGTCGCCACCAGTGACTACCGATAGAATGAAGAACCACATCATGCAACATGATGTTAACCCCGCGTTGAAAAGGCACGATGACCAAGACGCTCACCGGGGGGGTCCTCCACCGGCGGGGATAGGGGACGGAACTCCCCACTTAGACATCGCTTATTTCTTGTTTCCTTTTTTCGGAGAAATCCTTGTCGAGGGGGTGGAAGAAGAACCGGCCAATCACCAGTGGTTTACGTAGAGTTGACCTCAAAATGTACAAGGGTCTGACTATCTTTATTGGATTTTAGCATTATTTATTAGGTGACAAATTGGTTCTTATCGCGGTGGGTGGGGAACAGCGTCCCGATGATCCGTTCCCTTGGGTTGGGTGGTAGGACCAATTAACGGTCCCGATAGCCTGATAAGCTGCTGTGAAGTAAAACCATCTGATAAAAGTTTCGGATGGAGGGGCGGCGGGGAGCTCGGAGGGGAACTCCCATTGGTGGAGATTGTATCACGTGACGAGTGACCGGGTCTGGCTGTCATGATCGTCTTGGCGGGGTCAATCAGCGTTAAGTTTAATGGATTAGCCCGAGTCCACCTTGTGTATGAACATGTTTGGAGAGTGGACATTCTATTTTGAAACTATGGTTGGCAAAAAGGGAACGGAAAGAGAGGATTGTTGTGTTCCCCTTTGTGTAGAAAGAAAATAGAGAGAAAACTTGACGGACCAGATCTTCCGAACAGAGATTTTCGTGGCCAGTTCGCCACACGAGGATTTCCCGGGTGCGAGCCGAAAGCGGAGGGAGGGGCGGGTTTCCGCCGATAGATAAGCGGAGCAGAATCTGTGACTAGAACATATCAAATAATAAGAACCCTCCCGAAGTTCGGACGTGGCACCCGCCCTTCCTTGCCGGGTCTTCCGCCGACAATCTTAGGGTAACTTAACCTAACCTTACCATGATTCTTTTTCCTCCTCCCGCCAATCACACCCTCCATGATTGTCCACCTCATCTCGTCCGACTCCGGCTGCGATTTATCGCCGCTCTCCGCTCCCTCCATTGATCCGCTTTCTCTGCCTGAGTCCCCCACCCACCAACTCTCCCATTCCGAAATATAAAGATTCTTCCTCCGTCCGACTCTCCTCTCTCTCTCTTTCTTTCTCTTTCCTCTTCACTCCACCTGCAAACCATCCTCCATCCACTATATTAGTTCATACTCTGTCGTATCCGCGACAGTTTTATCGGGTGCTTCCTTGTCTTATACCTGACCCTCCCACACCTTTTTTTTTCTCTTGATTGAGGAGAAAAAAGACCCGACCGCAAACTCTTCAACTTATATCGCCGGTCCCAGCACCCAACCAACCACCATGTCCAACCTTCCTCACGAGCCCGAGTTCGAGCAGGCCTACAAGGGTATGTCTCGACTTTGCTCTCCCACAATATCCAATTGTTTCACATGCTGACCATTACCCAGAGCTTGCCTCGACCCTCGAGAACTCCACTCTCTTCCAGAAGAACCCCGAGTACCGCAAGGCTCTCGCCGTTGTCTCCGTCCCCGAGCGTGTGATCCAGTTCCGCGTCGTCTGGGAGGATGACAAGGGACACGTCCAGGTCAACCGCGGTTACCGTGTCCAGTTCAACTCCGCCCTGGGCCCCTACAAGGGTGGTCTCCGTTTCCACCCCACCGTCAACCTGTCCATCCTGAAGTTCCTCGGTTTCGAGCAGATCTTCAAGAATGCCCTGACCGGCCTGAACATGGGCGGTGGCAAGGGTGGCTCCGACTTCGACCCCAAGGGCAAGTCCGACAGCGAGATCCGTCGCTTCTGTGTCTCCTTCATGACCGAGCTGTCCCGCCACATCGGTGCCGACACCGACGTTCCCGCTGGTGACATCGGTGTCACCGGTCGCGAGGTCGGCTTCCTGTTCGGCCAGTACCGCAAGATGCGCAACTCCTGGGAGGGTGTCCTCACCGGCAAGGGTGGCACCTGGGGTGGCAGTCTGATCCGCCCCGAGGCCACCGGCTACGGTGTCGTCTACTACGTCGACCACATGATCAAGCACGTCTCCGGCGGCCAGCAGTCTTTCCTCGGCAAGCGCGTTGCCGTCTCCGGCTCCGGTAACGTCGCTCAGTACGCCGCCCTCAAGGTCATCGAGCTGGGCGGTACCGTCGTCTCGCTGTCCGACAGCCAGGGCTCCCTGATCACCATCGGCGACACCGGCTTCACCCCCGCCGAGATCAACACCATCGCCGACCTCAAGGTTGAGCGCAAGCAGCTCTCCTCCATCGTCAGCTCCCCCGAGTTCGTCAACAAGTTCCGCTACATCCCCAACGCCCGCCCCTGGACCCACGTCGGCAAGGTCGACGTCGCCCTGCCCTCTGCCACCCAGAACGAGGTCTCCGGCGAGGAGGCCCAGGTCCTCATCGACAACGGCTGCAAGTTCATCGCCGAGGGCTCCAACATGGGCTGCACCCAGGAGGCCATCGACGTCTTCGAGGCTCACCGCGAGGCCAACCCCGGCACCGCTGCCATCTGGTACGCCCCCGGCAAGGCCGCCAACGCCGGTGGTGTCGCCGTCTCCGGTCTGGAGATGGCCCAGAACTCGGCCCGCATCAACTGGTCCGCCCAGGAGGTCGACTCGCGCCTGAAGGGCATCATGGATTCGTGCTTCAAGAACGGTCTCGACACCGCCCGCGAGTACGCCACCCCCAAGGAGGGCATCCTGCCGTCCCTGGTCACCGGTAGCAACATCGCTGGTTTCACCAAGGTCGCTGCGGCCATGAAGGACCACGGTGACTGGTGGTAAATCCCTTCGTCCCTTTTAATATGATATGATACCATGGGATGTCGCGGGGTTTTTGGTTTACGATTACGATTTTTCTTTTTTTATGACGTTATTTCCCAAGCGCGGTTGTGCAACGATAGAGGCGCCGGATGTTTTATTTTGTTACTCCTGACGGATTTCGGCCTGTGGCCTTGAACATAGCTAGCAAAAATATATTATTCATAATAACTTCTTCCACTTCATCAGTAAATTTGTACACATGTGAAAGTCGACCCGTGCCGTTAAGAACAGAAATGGAATACATCATAGCAATCCATGGTAGTTCGGCTGTTTCCCCAAACCCAATTCATATTTGACACCTGAGGCAATAATTGATTACGTAATATCACGTGAACGCATCTTAGCGTCCCAAACAACCATAACGGGCGAACTGTGCATCTTCCAGCTCCAACTCATACATCATCCAGGCAATATGCCTGATCGTGGGGGCCTAAATCCGCAGCCGAAGTCACTCGTCACGTAGCGCCCGTATATATATGCTATGACCCGTTGTTGTCCACCGGGAACCAAAGATCAAGAGCGCACATCGGCGGAACATGGCTTCCTCCGAACAATGGGGGACATTCCTCCGCCAGTGTCTGGACCACCGCATCGACGCGGCGGAGTTCAAGACGCTCTCGCGGCTGTTATTCCAGCGCTGCCCGATAGCGGAGGACGTGCTTCTCGATGTTTTGCTTGAGACGTGGCTCGCGACGGGGATTAAGTGGGATCCTCTCTTGCCGCTGTATATTGACTGTCTGCGGCGCATGGGCAGGCTTCAGATCCCCACTGTGTTGCATTCGCTGCTGAAGCACTCGTCTATTCATGAGAAGTTGGGGAAGGAGGTGCAGTCGTCGTCGCCCGGTGGGGCGATGAAGAAGGAGAAGAAGCAGGGCCTGCAGCAGTGCTACACGTTTATGACCGATGGTCGCGTCATGCAGGACGTTATGCTTTCCATGTCGGCGGGGAATATCCCTGCGACGATGGCTGAGGCGATTGGGATCTTTTCCGCTACGGTGGATTGGATCCAGGCCGTTGTGGCGTGGCATAATAGCCATATGGATGCTGGGCAGCAGACGGGCGGGCTGATGAGCTCGCCTGATGCGGCGTCTGTGTTTGAGACGCTGGGAATTATTCTTACGGCTTTGTCGGGGAATGTGAAGGGCTTGGAGGTTCTTTCTGGGGATTCTCATGCAGGTGGGTGGTTTTTTTCCTTTCTTTCTGCTTGCCTTCTGCTTTCTTTCTTATCACTGGTTTACGACGGACAATGCTGACGGTTGTAGCGCTGAAAATCAAGCTGGGTCAAGCCCTGTCGGCGTATCTTCCTCTCTGTGCAGAGGTATCGCTTGGTCTTCGCGATCGATTGGCTAGCTTGCAAAAGGCGTTTAATCTCTACGGAGAACCAAACTCGAAGGGCTTGGATATGTCCATGATGGACAGCGTCAATGTTAATGCGCTGCAGTTTGAGGCTTCCGTAATGGATGGACCTGTGGTGAATTCCAGGGCTGGTCTCTACATCTATATAAACGCCATGGTATATCCCTCTCTGTTCGAACTAGCTTTGACCGTGCTGACCTTTTAGCTGGTGGCTCGTCCTTTGGTGGACGACAACGTCCTGCTCAGCTATCTCGCCAACCGATATGCTGTAAGTATCTCGTACCTTTGCCCAAGAGAGATACTGACATCACAGGGTCACTACGATGCCTTGATCGAGGAGATAATCACTGCTTCGTTCGATGTCCTATCTAATGCGATGTATCGCAATGAGTCGCACCGGACGATGTTTGTGTTCCGGTCGTGGCTAGTCAACAAGCTCCCGTCTTTCTTCGCGGCCATGTCGGCAACGTCCTTGGTGCCATCCAACATGAGCCCGTATATAAACAATGCTCTCAGTCGCCTCAACCCGAAGATCTACCCGTCGTTCTCGCAGATGTTCTCCATGCAAGGAAACGCTGTGCTGTCCGACGTGCGACAGGAGTTTGTATTCGCTTGTGCCTCGCATAGATTGGTTCCCGAGCATGACATCGAGCGCCTGCTGGGAGAGCCCCCTATGCAAGCTCCCCGGGTTGGATATATCAAAGACGATCTTGTCACGCAGATCAACAGCCACCATGAGCGCGCGGAACAGCTGATCGGGGAGATTGAATCCACCGAGGGCAACGCTGGTGCTATTGTCGGGGCCATTACAGAGGTTAGTCTCCACACTCTTGGGAGTAAGCAGCAGCTGACAAGTCTAGGTCATGCACAATCTTTGCAGTCAGAAAGAAACAATGACGCTGAAGAACATCTGTAATTCGTTGTCCCGTCGGCCCCAGGCCCTGGACGTGATTCTTCTCTTCCGAAGTCCGAAGCAGATGCTGCAACCCCTGTGCGAGTTGCTGGATTCGTGGCATTGGGACGAAGACCAGGGAGAAAGTCAGCCGGTCTACGACGAGTTTGGCAGCATTCTGCTGCTGGTGTTGACGTTCAACTACCGATACAATCTGCATCCGCATGACCTTGGCATTGTGGGCAGCGACTCGTTCGTCTTGCGGCTGCTGGAACGCGGGTCTTGCAGCCAGAAGCTCGAGGACCTCAGCGACAAGCAAAACAAGAACCTCGGCGCGTGGATTGGCGCTTTATTCATCGCAGAGGGCATCAGCGAGGAGACTATGTCAGCATGCAGCCCGCAGGAGTTCTATCTCCTGGTCTCTACGTTATTCGACCAGAGTCTGACGGCCTGCGAAGCGGGCAAGGTGGAATTTGACACCCTCAAAGGCGGATTTGAATGTAAATTCTCCAGCCCATGCCCGTGTCATCAAAGCTGACAGCCACAGATCTCCTGGAGCCTTTCCTCCTCCCCTCCCTCGTAGTCGCCCTGACCTGGTTAGGCAATCACATCTGGGAAACTGAAAGCGAACCCACCATCCCCATCAAAGCCCTACAGTCCCTGGTCAACCCCAGCTCCATATCCGGCGAGGCACGGGAAATCCACCGAACAGTGCTTAACATCACGGCGCGCTCCCTGGAAAGCCAACTCAAGGACGTCCGCGCGCGGCACCCCTCCCGCGCAGACATCAAACCCATCCTGGACGCCCTCGAGCCATGCCTCTCCTTCCAACGAACAGGAACCAGCCACCGCTCCGAGCTAGAAACCTGGACCACGCACCCCGGCGGCGGCCTCCTCGACAGCATCCGCAACACCTTCCAATCACTCGTTTTCTGGGGCTCCAGCCCAGACGTCACCATGGAGCCACCATCCTACACCCACCGCCAGCTCCTCTCCGGCATCCGCATCCTCGGCGCCCCGCGCGTCCTGCACGCCCTCCTCGACGAGATCAAGCTCCAAACAGAGACCGGCAACGGCGATATCGCGCTCGAAATCGGCGCCGTCATCGTATGCGCCCCGCTCCCGGAATCCTTCGCCGTCGAACAAAACAGCTTCCACCCCGTCGACACGTCCAAGGAACCCGCCCCCCGCTGCCCGATCCTCACCCTCCGCGACGTCCTCTTCCTCGCTCACGACTCCGTCCCCAAACTGTCAGAGAAGGAGCCGCTGCGCGCAGAAGTCCTCGTCCGTCTCTTCCGCCGCGTCAACACCCTCATGGCCCCGTCTCAGACCCCCAACCTCGACGTCACGAACATCATCCACAACATGTCTCTCCCCGTCGGCGACCACGCCCGCATGGACCTCGACCTTCCGGGTGATGGTCCCGATCCCGGCGACAATGAAGATAGCGACCATCTGAACCGGATGCTGGATAATGCGGCTGCTGCGGCGGCGGCGGGTCTCGATAGCGGTGTTGGGCAGGGGATGGGGAGTCAGCTGGATACGAGTATCGATGATATGTTGAATGCGGCTGTGGGAGAGGCGGATATGACGGTTGGGAATCCCGAGTTTTATGATTTGGATAGTATGGAGGGGATGTTCTAGTTTATTTTCAACTCTCTTCTGTTGTCGCATCTTCTTTCTACCATTTCTCATTTTATCTATCGTCTTTTGCATTACGGTCTAATATATTTCTCTGCCAAATATGAAGGCATAGTCAAACAAAGTCATTTTTTCTTCAAAAGTATAACCAACCTGCCAACCCAACCCAAAGCACCAAATGATCATAATGATAATAATTAGAACAACGAGCATAAACCCAATTTCAAAATATTGAATCAAGCAACCAACCAACCAGCCAAACAAGCCATTGAAGTCAAGCCACCGGTAGAGACACCTCGAATTCCAATCAAACAAACATATATCAAACCAACACTATACCATACACCATCAACCCAGTGAACACCACAAACACACAATAGTCGTAACACAGTATAATATGAAACAGCATATAATATCAAACTACGGATCCATGAGCGGATCCAACTTCTTCAGGAACTTATCAATCCCCGACCCGGGCATTATCGTGTTGATGATTGCTACCGGCGTGATGGGGTTGAGGCGTTTGTCGTGCTGGCTCTGCTGTTGGTTCTGCAGTTGGTCCTGCAGTTGGTCCTGCAGTTGGTCCTGCAGTTGGTCCTGCTGCTGGTTCTGCTGTAGGTCCTGCTGTAGGTCCTGCTGCTCCGGGACTGGAGGAAGGGTGGGAGCAGGAGCAGAAGTAGGGATGGCGATGGGGGTGGCGGTGGTTATGGTTATAGTGGAGAGGGCGAGGAGGGCGGCCAGGGCGGCTGTTTTTGTTGTCGTCGTTTGGAGGTGCATGGTTGGTTTTCTTTTCTTTTTCTGTTTGTGGAAAGAAGAAAAGGGAAAAGGTGGGTTTGATTTGTGGGTTTGTTGAGTTGGGTTTGATTTTTGTTGGTTCTATAGATTATATAGGTAGGGTTGTGGTGGGAGGAAGTAGATGAGGTGCGCGAACGCGTTATTCACACGTATACATATATAAGGACTGAAGAATAGTTTGAAGAGGCTACCCAGACTCTTTATCTTCATTTGCATAGAGAATAGAAACCTATGACTGCCCTGCGCTGGTGTACGGGATGGAATGAGAATGGAACGTGGAATGTACGCTGACGCGACTGGTGTTTACCTCCCTTGTCCAAATCAACAGCCTCCTTTCAACCCGAGTCAAGTACTTTAACACCATAGTATTATCTCCTTTCGAAAACGTTGAAACAGAGCTCATATTCCAATCCCAACGAGCCCAATCCATGAAACCTACAGCCAGCCCCTCTATGTGCCTATCCGGTTCAGGCTGACGGTTTATGCCAGGGCAGACAGGGTTGGTTGATTGTACCGGTGTCTCACTCTCTGTTTGCTGCTGCCGAAATGTCGGTATGGAATGAAGTCCAACCTGCCAGGGGTAGTTCTTGAGTCGGTGAATGATATGGGGTTGTTGATTGATGAATTGTTGATTGTGGAGTGGAGTGTGGTAGGGGTGTATATGCCTCAAGACGCGTGAATGGATCTTTTGAGGGTTTTTTTTATTGGCTCTGTATGCTGTCGCTGATGAATGACTGTATAGATATCACGTATATGCCAGTGCCAAGTATCCAGACATCAATATTCCCTCTGTAACTACGTAACTCTACAGCGAACATTGCAGATCAGCTGCTGTATCAATACTATCTTCTCTTCTATAATCACTGCCCAGTCTTCAACTCAGCGATCTATCAAGATCTATCTACAACCCAATAATCTATTTACAGAACAGATAGATACTAACCAAAACCAACACAGCCCTAACCACCAACCCAGTCTAGCGCGTGATGGACCTGCAGCGGACAAACGCACCCTCAATCACACACAACACGCACGTGAAAGGGGGCCCCTGCCAGCCCATCAGCCATCTGTCAACACAAACCTGCATCCTGCGACTCTTATTGGTCTTGAGATTAAGAAATTCAACGAATATCTTCAGCTTGTCCGCACGAGGTGGATCTGCAACTTTTCTTTTTCGTTTGTGCATGGCAGGTTGGGCTCCTGGTTGGTTGGCGTATCCTTGTATTTTACATTGTTTCCCTGTCGTAGGTAGCCCCGTAGGCCTACTTTTTTTTGGATCTTTTCTTTTCTTCCTGCATTGAAGCTTCCCCCCCCAATCAGTGCAAGGCTTTACAAAAGTACCTACCTGCTTTCCGACCGGGTGAGGAGCGGTCTGCAGGTGACAGTCCTGCTTGCAATGCGCTGCGTGACGGATGGCTGATTTTGGCAGGTTATTCCCGACCGGCTTCCTATTCTGTAGACTTTTCTCTCTTTGCATCTTCGTCATCATCGTGATCCTCATCGTGATCTATCACAGCTAAACGATTGATTCTTATCAGCCTAGGAAATATCTGCACAATGACAGATCGGAAGGATTCCTTCGCAGGACTAGCCAGTCGCCACCTGATGTATGTATGGATGTATGTAGGTACTAGGTATATGTACGTGGATTATTCCGTAGTCTGTATGCGAAAGTTAATTATCGGCTTGCTGCATTGTTAGACCGACTGAGATTGGGTTGCTTCCGCTGCGAGGCTGACCGATCCGCTCGCTCAGTTTGCCGCCCGTGGATCTAGTCGTGCGACTGAACGTGGACCTGGCGGTCTGTTGTGCGTCGCGGAAGATTTTTCCTCGTCCTTGTGGACGGACAGTCTGAGCTCGGTCCTCTTGTTTGGAGGAGGGGTAAGGTGCACTGGGTTCAGGGAGACTCGCTTGTTTGGGTGGTGGCGGAGGATATTGGATAGTTTGCCGGTTGTTGATTTCTGGACTTCTTCCCGTGTCGCGTAGAAATGTATGTTATTGGTCGTTCATGAATAACCCTGGTTGGATTACCCCCCGGCTCAGCCACTTAATACGGAGACACATGTCCATAGATAATGAATGTCGGCAACTGGATATGTGCCGAGACAGCCAGGGGACTCCCTGTCAGTGTCCAGTCCTGAAGGAATCCGGGGTATTTCGGCCTCCCAGTTGTGACAGTGTGACAATGCGACCGGGGTAAAGCGTGGTCCCAGCATGGACAGTGCGTCGGACCTCGGTGATCACCTTCGGTGAACGTCTCGGGGACTTCATCTTGCAAGTGTGGTGATAGTGATAGTGATAGAGAGCAACCTCAATGCGACCGTACTGGACCGTACGGGACTACCCCAATCCTTAGCGACAATTCTCCCCCCCCGCGGCATTTGCGAGAGCCAAAGACAGGCGGCGCTGATCCCGTCGGTACAATCGCCTATCAAGGTAATGTGCCTCGAAGACTCAGAAACCCGTGCCACCAACAAAACAATCCCATTCTTACCGTGGGTGGAGTGGGCTGGTTGGATAGTGCCGTATGTATGTACCCTTGATATAGTTGGTGATCTTGTAGCGACTGGTCCAATCATGGCACGGGGTGGAGGCACTTGCACAATTATTATCTCATATTCTGCTCTGACGATCGCTGCTGCTGACGACAGAAACAAGTCGGTCGGGTTTAACTGGACTGATAGGCGGCGTGGCTGTCGCACGGATAACATTCTGCACCGATGTCTTTTTCTCGGTCTGGTCAAGCTCGTCGCTCATAGGGTCTTCCCCACTGGAGAGGTCACCACGAGGGGTTTGAGAGACAGTGACCCCAAGTGGGGTGGGGGAGAGAGGAGCAGTTGGCGCTTGTTGATTAGGAAATTCGACTGGATGATGATATCTCGCTAACCCTGTAGCGGCCACGGGCTGATGCTTATTGGCTCACGCGTGGTGGCCCTGTCTTCCAATGATGGGAATGGATTCTCATGCTCAATTACGTCCGAGCATTTGTCTATCATTACTCCGTACATACTCCGTACGGTGCATTGAAAACTCTGAGCACATGTTCTGCGTTGGTGGTCAATGCTGGTACTAATAGGGTGTGGAAACAGAAAGAGGACCCCGGGCGCGTTGGTCTATTTTCTGCGGTACCTGCATAGTTGAATCGTGGCTATGTCCGTGGTGCTGAGCAAACTAGCCGTGGCGACTACGAAATCAGCCTCGTAAGGTGGTAGACCTCGTCAGGGGGAGACACCTTCCCGACAGTCTGGATGGGGCCAAGGCGGAAATCCAGCAAGTATTTACCGCGGACTAGAAATGGCCCCGACCCTATGAATCAGCGCGACGCGTTGGAGCGGGCTGTCACGGTATCGGATAACTAAAGTCAGACACAACATGCCATGGATCGGCCGAGGAGTGGGTGGTTCACGAATGATGACTGCCTATCTCATACCAGACCGGTGGGTTCGTGGGGCGGTGGAGAGTATACTGTAGATGAAACAACCTCTGGTCGTGCTATTGCGCCATAAAAGGTCAATGGATACTGGATAGATGGATAGAGCCAGCGTGAGTCACTCCGTGACTGAGAGTGCATTTCGTGGATGCGTTCCTCGCGTGGAGAACCATCCACCGCAAGTGATAGTGTGAAAAATTGAAAACCAGAGGAAAAATGGACCCGAGTAAGATGGCACACGTGACCAGACCAAAAGATGATGAGAGCATTTGGGTCAATTGACTTTTGACTCGTGGAGAAAGCTCTTTTCATCCCTGGAGCGCAGGATTCCCAATCCAGGCCAAGGAAATCCTGCGAGATATCACCTCGCTAGCAGATATCGTTCCGTCCTTCGTAACCGTCCGGCGGCTTTGCCCCGGACGCGACCGCAGTGGTGGCTACCTACTATTATGATAGCGCGACTCGTTAACAGACCTCAACAGAGAGCTTTGGACGTGCCAGAAGAAATCGTGGCATGGTGCTCCGACAAATCGTGAAACGTAATCAACGGGTGGTCTACTGGTATCAGCATAGGACTGACCATGGACAGTCGGACACCGTCTCGGTCCAGTTCGTCCCGTCCCGCATTGCGTCGACTCCGGAGTACGCTTGCTCCAGACTCGAGCAGGAGTGGAGCCAGTCGTGAACTTGTTGGAACAGGGGAAATACTGTTCCGTGGATCGCCCGTCCCAAAGAACGATAGCTAAGCTTGGTGGAGGCGTGTCTCCGAGGTTACCCCCTTTCTTCTTTGGCTCGGACTGGGGTAGTTGTCTGTCGCCCCCTCATCTTCTATCTTTTTTTTTGAATGCTCCGTGTTCTCTATGTGGGTTGTACTGATGGTCAGGATGATATATCACCTTTCACCAGAAAAAAGAAATAGAGAGGCTACTTTCATCACTAATTAGATTTAGTACGGAGTAGTCCAACCTCCCTGGTCAACCACAGCATGACAAAAGCACGACAGTTACGCCCGCATACAGCAACGAACACGTGCCCCGAGCTAAGACCGTAATGGTCGAATCATTCGAGCCCGTGTTGGGCGAATTTCTTTGTTCGCGTGTTAGTTTCCAACTAGTGGGTTGCCGGGGGTGGTTCCTAGAGGGTCCTAGAGGGTCCTAGAGGCCCCAACCGACGGACGGTCTGGACTTGCCGACAATTCCGGCAACAACGCCGAACGGTCCTCACGTTCACTGTAGGGAACTGCCTGGGACTAGGAAGTACAGAGCGCGACAGGATGGTTGCACGGTGCGACCGTCACGATCGGTGCTTCCACGGTAGTATGTACGACCGACTTGCGACAGGACGGCGAATTGCGCGACCGATACTATTGTATTTGCTGGAGGTCGCCGGGAAGCTTCGAGGGCCAAGTTTCACCTTGCAAGCCGTCCTGTGATCTGTCAACTGGGCTTTCCCCTTGTCCCGTTCGCTCGCAGTTGGCGTCAGCCTAGGCACCACGGACCAAATTGCCCAGCCAGCCATCGAGATCTACCTGCCTGTCTGTTCTCCCCTAATCAGAGCGTTGGCTCGGCGACTGGGCTAGCTTTCGCTGTGGCATTTGATGTCACTGGATCTGACATCCGTAGACAAGGTCCTTTGTAGATTATAGACGGAGCTGCGGGTGGACGAAAAGGGAGGGCGGAAGATAGCTCCGCTTGCTAGATTGGGAATGACGGGACCATGACCTGATCCATTGCTAGTTTAGTATTTCCTACCTGTCATATCGACGACTGGAGACCAGGGCGATCAGGACCCGAGAACCAAATAATTGGGTTAACTGAGCTGTCTCGTACAGTTTGATTATTCTTGGAAAGTTGATCGTGTCGAGAGGATGGACTGCCTCGGTAGGGCCCTTCCCCGGACAGCGTTACATTCGATGCTTGACACTGTCTTTGACATCCCAGAATCAACAACGGCGTCAGACAGGGATATATGATATCCTTAGAGAGAATTGGTTGCGAACAGGTTGCAAACAGGTTGCAAACAGGTTGTAAACAGCCGTTGCACACAATTTGTCATTGCGTCACCAAATCCATCGATCATATGCAGCTCTATCCAAAGTTTTCGGCCGGATCCAAGCGCGGACAACCCAAATGATGCGCAGACGGATGGGTCTGGGGTGTGTGTATCCGGATTGTATACAAAAATAGGGCTCTGCTTGGCGCCCTTGCGTCGGGGCAATGACAATTATCGATCTGGAGAGGCGATACACTATACTCCGGACTCAACCGAGGGTGTCTCTGTTCGCTCGACTGTCTCGCTGACCGCGACATGGATCTTCTAGATATAGTAGTGTGGCAAAGGTCGCGCTACTCGCCACCCTGGGCTGTGGAGTCGGTTGTATAGGTAGGGTACTACATCCTGGCGTAGCACCGTCGATGTCGCCCGTCGTACGAAATACCGTGTGGTATGGGTTGGCTCGGAATGATCGATTCGATCTTTCTCGGATGGTTTCCTTGGTTTCTTTGTTGATTTCAGTCTATTTTAATATTATGTGTATTGATCTCTCGGCCGTTCCGCGGAATACTCCTGGAAGATTCGAAGGGTCTGGACGACGGAGATCAAGACAGTCAACAGGATCCACTCCCTTTTTTGCTGGACAATTTCTCTAAGAACAATACTGCTTATGGGTAATCATAATCAATCCTGTGGGGGGATCCATTGCGGGTGAGATAGGAGCTATTATCTGACTATAGTTATACTAGGGAGGTGGGATCCTCGAATGGAGATTTGGGTTGTTCATGCATGAGGTTGCACCCCATGATTGTATAACCATGATTGAGGATAATGATCGAGGATAGATATGGGGTCTAGGATATCAAAGTATAAGTAGTCCATCAAAATGTCTATACTCTACCATGGTACGGCGCGCCGTTGGTGATCTGGCCAATGGATGCTGCGGCAGAGGAGCCACCGAAATAGATTAAAACGAATTAACTGCGGTATCTTTGACCCTTGCTAGTCATGTATATTAACTAGGTCCAACAATGAATCAGGATTGGAGAAAAAAATAAAATAAAATAATAATCACGAAAGAGAAAGGGGAACGGGACAGTTCAAGAAAAAAAAAGAGAGAAGATGGAGTGACAGTGTGTGATGGCAGATCATGGACGGTTTAGGGATGGTCAAGCTGGTTAGTTGCTTTGGGGCTGTTTTTTCGATTTTATTTTTCTCCCTCGGGATAAATGAACGCTTTTT